>NW_024543403.1:0-175609 GCF_018167655.1 Microtus oregoni
GTGCTGGGTGCTCAGTACTCAGGGTGCTGGGTGCTCATTCTCGGGGTGCTGGGTGCTCAGTGGTCTGGGTGCTGGGTGCTCAGTACTCGGGGTGCTGGTTGCTCAGTGCTCAGCGTGCTGGGTGCTCAGTACTCAGGGTGCTCGGTTCTCAGTACTCAGGGTGCTGGGTGCTCATTCTCGGGCTGCTGGGTGCTCAGTGCTCAGGGTGCTGGGTGCTCAGTGTTCAGGGTCCTCGGTGCTCAGTACTCAGTGTGCTCAGTACTCAGCGTGCTTTGTGCTCAGTGCTCAGGGTGCTGGGTGCTCAGTACTCAGGGTGCTGGGTGCTCAGTACTCACGGGGCTGGGTGCTCAGTACTCGGGGTGCTGGGTGCTCATTACACAGGGTGCTGGGTGCTCAGTGCTCGGGGTGCTCGCTGCTCAGTACTCTTGGTGCTGGGTGCTCAGTACTCAGGGTGCTGGGTGCTCAGTGCTCGGGTTGCTCGGTGCTCAGTGCTCAGGATGCTCGGTGCTCAGTACTTTTGGTGCTGGGTGCTCAGTACTCAGGGTGCTGGGTGCTCAGTGCTAGGGGTGCTCGGTGCTCAGTACTCAGGGTGCTGGGTGCTCAGTGCTCAGGATGCAGGGTGCTCAGTACTCAGGGTGCTGGGTGCTCAGTACTCAGGTTGCTGGGTGCTCAGTGCTCAGGGTGCTGTGTGCTCAGTACTCATGGTGCTTGTTGCTCAGTACTCAGGGTGCTGGGTGCTCAGTGCTCGGGGTGCTCGGTGCTCAGTACTCGGGGTGCTGGGTGCTCAGTACTCGGGGTGCTGGGTTCTCAGTGCTCAGGGTGCTGGGTGCTCAGTGCTCAGGGTGCTGGGTGCTCAGTGCTCGGGTGCTGGGTAATCAGTGCTCAGGGTGCTTGTTGCTCAGTACTCAGTGTGCTCAGTGCTCAGGGTGCTGGGTGCTCAGTACTCAGGGTGCTGGGTGCTCAGTGCTCGGGGTGCTGGGTCCTCAGTGCTCAGGGTGCTCAGTGCTCAGTGCTCGGGGTGCTGGGTGCTCAGTGCTCGGGGTGCTGGGTGCTCAGTGCTCAGGGTGCTGGTTGCTCAGTACTCAGTGTGCTCAGTGCTCAGGGTGCTGGGTGCTCAGAACTCAGGGTGCTGGGTGCTCAGTACTAAGGGTGCTGGGTGCTCAGTACTCAGGGTGCTTGGTGCTCAGTACTCAGGGTGCTGGGTGCTCAGTGCTCAGGGTGCTCGGTGCTCAGTACTCATGGTGCTGGGTGCTCATTCTCGGGGTGCTGGGTGCTCAGTACTCAGGGTGCTCGGTGCTCAGTTCTCAGGGTGCTGGGTGCTCAGTGCTCAGGGTGCTCGGTGCTCAGTACTCTGGGTGCTCGGGGCTCAGTACTCATGGTGCTGGGTGCTCATTCTCGGGGTGATGGGTGCTCAGTACTCAGGGTGCTTGGTGCTCAGTACTCAGGGTGCTGGGTGCTCAGTGCTCAGGGTGCTCGGTGCTCAGTACTCTGGGTGCTCGGGGCTCAGTACTCATGGTGCTGGGTGCTCAGTACTCAGGGTGCTCGGTGCTCAGTTCTCAGGGTGCACGCTGCTCAGTGTTTGGGGTGCTGGGTGCTCAATACTCAGGGTGCTGGGTGATCAGTGCTCAGGGTGCTGGCTGCTCAGTGCTCAGGGTGCTGGGTGCTCAGTACTCAGTGCTCAGGATGCTGGTTGCTCAGTGCTCAGGGTGCTGGGTGCTCAGTGCTCAGGGTGCTCAGTGCTCAGTACTCAGGGTGCTGGGTGCTCAGTACTCAGGTTGCTGGGTGCTCAGTGCTCGGGGTACCCGGTGCTCAGTGCTCGGGGTGCTCGTTGCTCAGGACTCAGGGTGCTGGGGGCTCAGTACTCAGGGTGCTGGGTGCTCAGTACTCAGGGTGCTCGGTTCTCAGTACTCAGGGTGCTGGGGTGCTCATTCTCGGGGTGCTGGGTGCTCAGTGCTCGGGGTGCTGGGTGCTCAGTGCTAGGGGTCCTGGGTGCTCAGTACTCAGGTTGCTGGGTGCTCAGTACTCAGGGTGCTGGGTGCTCAGTATTCGGGGTGCTGGGTGCTCAGTGCTCAGCGTGCTGGGTGCTCAGTACTCAGGGTGCTCGGTGCTCAGTGCTCGGGTTGCTCGGTGCTCAGTGCTCAGGATGCTCGGTGCTCAGTACTTTTGGTGCTGGGTGCTCAGTACTCAGGGTGCTGGGTGCTCAGTGCTAGGGGTGCTCGGTGCTCAGTACTCAGGGTGCTGGGTGCTCAGTGCTCAGGTTGCAGGGTGCTCAGTACTCAGGGTGCTGGGTGCTCAGTACTCAGGTTGCTGGGTGCTCAGTGCTCAGGGTGCTGTGTGCTCAGTACTCATGGTGCTTGTTGCTCAGTACTCAGGGTGCTGGGTGCTCAGTGCTCGGGGTGCTCGGTGCTCAGTACTCGGGGTGCTAGGTGCTCAGTACTCGGGGTGCTGGGTGCTCAGTGCTCAGGGTGCTGGGTGCTCAGTGCTCAGGGTGCTGGGTGCTCAGTGCTCGTGTGCTGGGTGCTCAGTGCTCAGGGTGCTTGTTGCTCAGTACTCAGTGTGCTCAGTGCTCAGGGTGCTGGGTGCTCAGTACTCAGGGTGCTGGGTGCTCAGTGCTCGGGGTGCTGGGTCCTCAGTGCTCAGGGTGCTCAGTGCTCAGTGCTCGGGGTGCTGGGGGCTCAGTGCTCGGGGTGCTGGGTGCTCAGTGCTCAGGGTGCTGGTTGCTCAGTACTCAGTGTGCTCAGTGCTCAGGGTGCTGGGTGCTCAGAACTCAGGGTGCTGTGTGCTCAGTACTAAGGGTGCTGGGTGCTCAGTACTCAGGGTGCTTGGTGCTCAGTACTCAGGGTGCTGGGTGCTCAGTGCTCAGGGTGCTCGGTGCTCAGTACTCATGGTGCTTTGTGCTCATTCTCGGGGTGCTGGGTGCTCAGTACTCAGGGTGCTCGGTGCTCAGTTCTCAGGGTGCTGGGTGCTCAGTGCTCAGGGTGCTCGGTGCTCAGTACTCTGGGTGCTCGGGGCTCAGTACTCATGGTGCTGGGTGCTCATTCTCGGGGTGATGGGTGCTCAGTACTCAGGGTGCTTGGTGCTCAGTACTCAGGGTGATCGGTGCTCAGTACTCAGGGTGCTCAGTACTCAGGGTGCTGGGTGCTCAGGGCTCGGGGTGCTGGGAGCTCAGTACTCAGGGTGCTGGGTGCTCAGTGCTCGGGGTGCTGGGTGCTGAGTGCTCAGGGTGCTGGGTGCTCAGTACTCGGGGTGCTCGGTGCTCAGTACTCAGGGTGCTGGGTGCTCAGTACTCAGGGTGCTGGGTGCTCAGTACTCAGGGTGCTCGCTGCTCAGTACTCAGGGTGCTGGGTGCTCAGTGCTCAGGGTGCTGGGTGCTCAGTACTCAGGGTGCTCGGTGCTCAGTGCTCAGGGTGATCGGTGCTCAGTCCTCAGGGTGCTCAGTACTCAGGGTGCTGGGTGCTCAGTGCTCTGGTTGCTCAGTACTCAGGGTGCTGGGTGCTCAGTACTCAGGGTGCTGGGTGCTCAGTGCTCGGGGTGCTGGGTCCTCAGTACTCAGGGAGCTGGGTGCTCAGTGCTCAGGGTGCTGGGTGCTCAGTTCTCATTGTGCTGGGTGCTCAGTACTCAGGGTGCTCAGTGCTCCTGGAGCTCGGTGCTCAGTACTCAGGGTGCTGGGTACTCAGTACTCAGTGCTCGGGGTCCTGGGTTCTCAGCCCTCTGGGTGCTTAGTGCACAGTACTCAGGGTGCTGGGTGCTCAGTATTCAGGGTGCTCAGTGCTCGGGGTGCTGGGTGCTCAGTACTCAGGGTGCTGGGTGCTCAGTACTCAGGGTGCTGGGTGCTCATTCTCGGGGTGCTGGGTGCTCAGTGGTCTGGGTGCTGGGTGCTCAGTACTCGGGGTGCTGGTTGCTCAGTGCTCAGCGTGCTGGGTGCTCAGTACTCAGGGTGCTCGGTTCTCAGTACTCAGGGTGCTGGGTGCTCATTCTCGGGCTGCTGGGTGCTCAGTGCTCAGGGTGCTGGGTGCTCAGTGTTCAGGGTCCTCGGTGCTCAGTACTCAGTGTGCTCAGTACTCAGCGTGCTTTGTGCTCAGTGCTCAGGGTGCTGGGTGCTCAGTACTCAGGGTGCTGGGTGCTCAGTACTCACGGGGCTGGGTGCTCAGTACTCGGGTTGCTGGGTGCTCATTACACAGGGTGCTGGGTGCTCAGTGCTCGGGGTGCTCGCTGCTCAGTACTCTTGGTGCTGGGTGCTCAGTACTCAGGGTGCTGGGTGCTCAGTGCTCGGGTTGCTCGGTGCTCAGTGCTCAGGATGCTCGGTGCTCAGTACTTTTGGTGCTGGGTGCTCAGTACTCAGGGTGCTGGGTGCTCAGTGCTAGGGGTGCTCGGTGCTCAGTACTCAGGGTGCTGGGTGCTCAGTGCTCAGGTTGCAGGGTGCTCAGTACTCAGGGTGCTGGGTGCTCAGTACTCAGGTTGCTGGGTGCTCAGTGCTCAGGGTGCTGTGTGCTCAGTACTCATGGTGCTTGTTGCTCAGTACTCAGGGTGCTGGGTGCTCAGTGCTCGGGGTGCTCGGTGCTCAGTACTCGGGGTGCTGGGTGCTCAGTACTCGGGGTGCTGGGTTCTCAGTGCTCAGGGTGCTGGGTGCTCAGTGCTCAGGGTGCATGGTGCTCAGTGCTCGGGTGCTGGGTGCTCAGTGCTCAGGGTGCTTGTTGCTCAGTACTCAGTGTGCTCAGTGCTCAGGGTGCTGGGTGCTCAGTACTCAGGGTGCTGGGTGCTCAGTGCTCGGGGTGCTGGGTCCTCAGTGCTCAGGGTGCTCAGTGCTCAGTGCTCGGGGTGCTGGGTGCTCAGTGCTCGGGGTGCTGGGTGCTCAGTGCTCAGGGTGCTGGTTGCTCAGTACTCAGTGTGCTCAGTGCTCAGGGTGCTGGGTGCTCAGAACTCAGGGTGCTGTGTGCTCAGTACTAAGGGTGCTGGGTGCTCAGTACTCAGGGTGCTTGGTGCTCAGTACTCAGGGTGCTGGGTGCTCAGGGCTCAGGGTGCTCGGTGCTCAGTACTCATGGTGCTGGGTGCTCATTCTCGGGGTGCTGGGTGCTCAGTACTCAGGGTGCTCGGTGCTCAGTTCTCAGGGTGCTGGGTGCTCAGTGCTCAGGGTGCTCGGTGCTCAGTACTCTGGGTGCTCGGGGCTCAGTACTCATGGTGCTGGGTGCTCATTCTCGGGGTGATGGGTGCTCAGTACTCAGGGTGCTTGGTGCTCAGTACTCAGGGTGCTGGGTGCTCAGTGCTCAGGGTGCTCGGTGCTCAGTACTCTGGGTGCTCGGGGCTCAGTACTCATGGTGCTGGGTGCTCAGTACTCAGGGTGCTCGGTGCTCAGTTCTCAGGGTGCACGCTGCTCAGTGTTTGGGGTGCTGGGTGCTCAATACTCAGGGTGCTGGGTGATCAGTGCTCAGGGTGCTGGCTGCTCAGTGCTCAGGGTGCTGGGTGCTCAGTACTCAGTGCTCAGGATGCTGGTTGCTCAGTGCTCAGGGTGCTGGGTGCTCAGTGCTCAGGGTGCTCAGTGCTCAGTACTCAGGGTGCTGGGTGCTCAGTACTCAGGTTGCTGGGTGCTCAGTGCTCGGGGTACCCGGTGCTCAGTGCTCGGGGTGCTCGTTGCTCAGGACTCAGGGTGCTGGGGGCTCAGTACTCAGGGTGCTGGGTGCTCAGTACTCAGGGTGCTCGGTTCTCAGTACTCAGGGTGCTGGGTGCTCATTCTCGGGGTGCTGGGTGCTCAGTGCTCGGGGTGCTGGGTGCTCAGTGCTAGGGGTCCTGGGTGCTCAGTACTCAGGGTGCTGGGTGCTCAGTACTCAGGGTGCTGGGTGCTCAGTATTCGGGGTGCTGGGTGCTCAGTGCTCAGCGTGCTGGGTGCTCAGTACTCAGGGTGCTCGGTGCTCAGTGCTTGGGGTGCTGGGTGCTCAGTACTCAGGGTGCTGGGTGCTCAGTGCTCAGGGTGCTGGGTGCTCAGTGCTCAGGGTGCTGGGTGCTCAGTACTCAGTGCTCAGGATGCTGGGTGCTCAGTGCTCGGGCTGCTGGGTGCTCAGTGCTCAGGGTGCTGGGTGCTCAGTACTCAGGGTGCTGGGTTCTCAGTACTCAGGGTGCTGGGTGCACAGTGCTAGGGGTGCTGGGTGCTCAGTGCTCGTGGTCTGGGTGCTCAGTACTCAGGGTGCTGGGTGCTCAGTACTCAGGGTGCTGGGTGCTCAGTGCTCAGAGTGCTGGGTGCTCAGTGCTCTGGGTGCTGGGTGCTCAGTGCTCAGGGTGCTTCGTGCTCAGTGCTCGGGGTGCTCGGTGCTCAGTGCTCAGGGTCATGGGTGCTCAGTACTCAGGGGGCTGGGTGCTCATTCTCGGGGTGCTGGGTGCTCAGTGCTCAGGATGCTCGGTGCTCAGTACTTTTGGTGCTGGGTGCTCAGTACTCGTGGTGCTGGGTGCTCATTACTCAATGTGCTGGGTGCTCAGTGCTCGGGGTGCTCGCTGCTCAGTACTCTTGGTTCTGGGTGCTCAGTACTCAGGGTGCTGGGTGCTCAGTGCTCGGGGTTCTCGGTGCTCAGTGCTCAGGATGCTCGGTGCTCAGTACATTTGGTGCTGGGTGCTCAGTACTCAGGGTGCTGGGTGCTCAATGCCTAGGGTGCTCGGTGCTCAGTACTCAGGGTGCTGGGTGCTCAGTGCTCTGGATGCTGGGTGCTCAGTACTCAGGGTGCTCAGTACTCAGGACTCAGTGTGCTGGGTGCTCAGTGCTCAGGGTGCTGGGTGCTCAGTCCTCGGGGTGCTGGGTGCTCAGTACTCGGGGTGCTCGGTGCTCAGTACTCAGGGTGCTGGGTGCTCAGTACTCAGGGTGCTGGGTGCTCAGTACTCAGGGTGCTGGGTGCTCAGTACTCAGGGTGGTGGGTGCTCAGTACTCAGGTTGCTGGGTGCTCAGTGCTCAGGGTGCTGTGTGCTCAGTACTCAGGGTGCTGGATGCTCTGTACTCAGGGTGCTGGGTGCTCAGTGCTCAGGGTGCTGGGTGCTCAGTGCTCGGGGTGCTCGGTGCTCAGTACTCAGGGTGCTGGGTGCTCAGTGCTCAGGGTGCTGGGTGCTCAGTTCTCAGGGTGCTGGGTGCTCAGTACTCGGGGTGCTCGGTGCTCAGTACTCAGGGTGCTGGGTGCTCAGTACTCAGGGTGCTCGGTGCTCAGTACTCAGGGTGCTGGGTGCTCAGTGCTCATTTGCTGGGTGCTAAGTTCTCAGGGTGCTGGGTGCTCAGTACTCAGGGTGCTGGGTGCTCAGTGCTAGGGGTGCTCGGTGCTCAGTACTCAGGGTGCTGGGTGCTCAGTGCTCAGGTTGCAGGGTGCTCAGTACTCAGGGTGCTGGGTGCTCAGTACTCAGGTTGCTGGGTGCTCAGTGCTCAGGGTGCTGTGTGCTCAGTACTCATGGTGCTTGTTGCTCAGTACTCAGGGTGCTGGGTGCTCAGTGCTCGGGGTGCTCGGTGCTCAGTACTCGGGGTGCTGGGTGCTCAGTACTCGGGGTGCTGGGTGCTCAGTGCTCAGGGTGCTGGGTGCTCAGTGCTCAGGGTGCTGGGTGCTCAGTGCTCGGGTGCTGGGTGCTCAGTGCTCAGGGTGCTTGTTGCTCAGTACTCAGTGTGCTCAGTGCTCAGGGTGCTGGGTGCTCAGTACTCAGGGTGCTGGGTGCTCAGTGCTCGGGGTGCTGGGTCCTCAGTGCTCAGGGTGCTCAGTGCTCAGTGCTCGGGGTGCTGGGTGCTCAGTGCTCGGGGTGCTGGGTGCTCAGTGCTCAGGGTGCTGGTTGCTCAGTACTCAGTGTGCTCAGTGCTCAGGGTGCTGGGTGCTCAGAACTCAGGGTGCTGGGTGCTCAGTACTAAGGGTGCTGGGTGCTCAGTACTCAGGGTGCTTGGTGCTCAGTACTCAGGGTGCTGGGTGCTCAGTGCTCAGGGTGCTCGGTGCTCAGTACTCATGGTGCTGGGTGCTCATTCTCGGGGTGCTGGGTGCTCAGTACTCAGGGTGCTCGGTGCTCAGTTCTCAGGGTGCTGGGTGCTCAGTGCTCAGGGTGCTCGGTGCTCAGTACTCTGGGTGCTCGGGGCTCAGTACTCATGGTGCTGGGTGCTCATTCTCGGGGTGATGGGTGCTCAGTACTCAGGGTGCTTGGTGCTCAGTACTCAGGGTGCTGGGTGCTCAGTGCTCAGGGTGCTCGGTGCTCAGTACTCTGGGTGCTCGGGGCTCAGTACTCATGGTGCTGGGTGCTCAGTACTCAGGGTGCTCGGTGCTCAGTTCTCAGGGTGCACGCTGCTCAGTGTTTGGGGTGCTGGGTGCTCAATACTCAGGGTGCTGGGTGATCAGTGCTCAGGGTGCTGGCTGCTCAGTGCTCAGGGTGCTGGGTGCTCAGTACTCAGTGCTCAGGATGCTGGTTGCTCAGTGCTCAGGGTGCTGGGTGCTCAGTGCTCAGGGTGCTCAGTGCTCAGTACTCAGGGTGCTGGGTGCTCAGTACTCAGGTTGCTGGGTGCTCAGTGCTCGGGGTACCCGGTGCTCAGTGCTCGGGGTGCTCGGTGCTCAGGACTCAGGGTGCTGGGGGCTCAGTACTCAGGGTGCTGGGTGCTCAGTACTCAGGGTGCTCGGTTCTCAGTACTCAGGGTGCTGGGTGCTCATTCTCGGGGTGCTGGGTGCTCAGTGCTCGGGGTGCTGGGTGCTCAGTGCTAGGGGTCCTGGGTGCTCAGTACTCAGGGTGCTGGGTGCTCAGTACTCAGGGTGCTGGGTGCTCAGTATTCGGGGGTGCTGGGTGCTCAGTGCTCAGCGTGCTGGGTGCTCAGTACTCAGGGTGCTCGGTGCTCAGTGCTTGGGGTGCTGGGTGCTCAGTACTCAGGGTGCTGGGTGCTCAGTGCTCAGGGTGCTGGGTGCTCAGTGCTCAGGGTGCTGGGTGCTCAGTACTCAGTTCTCAGGATGCTGGGTGCTCAGTGCTCGGGCTGCTGGGTGCTCAGTGCTCAGGGTGCTGGGTGCTCAGTACTCAGGGTGCTGGGTTCTCAGTACTCAGGGTGCTGGGTGAACAGTGCTAGGGGTGCTGGGTGCTCAGTGCTCGTGGTCTGGGTGCTCAGTACTCAGGGTGCTGGGTGCTCAGTACTCAGGGTGCTGGGTGCTCAGTGCTCAGAGTGCTGGGTGCTCAGTGCTCTGGGTGCTGGGTGCTCAGTGCTCAGGGTGCTGGGTGCTCAGTGCTCGGGGTGCTCGGTGCTCAGTGCTCAGGGTCATGGGTGCTCAGTACTCAGGGGGCTGGGTGCTCATTCTCGGGGTGCTGGGTGCTCAGTGCTCAGGATGCTCGGTGCTCAGTACTTTTGGTGCTGGGTGCTCAGTACTCGTGGTGCTGGGTGCTCATTACTCAATGTGCTGGGTGCTCAGTGCTCGGGGTGCTCGCTGCTCAGTACTCTTGGTGCTGGGTGCTCAGTACTCAGGGTGCTTGTTGCTCAGTGCTCGGGGTTCTCGGTGCTCAGTGCTCAGGATGCTCGGTGCTCAGTACATTTGGTGCTGGGTGCTCAGTACTCAGGGTGCTGGGTGCTCAATGCCTAGGGTGCTCGGTGCTCAGTACTCAGGGTGCTGGGTGCTCAGTGCTCTGGATGCTGGGTGCTCAGTACTCAGGGTGCTCAGTACTCAGGACTCAGTGTGCTGGGTGCTCAGTGCTCAGGGTGCTGGGTGCTCAGTCCTCGGGGTGCTGGGTGCTCAGTACTCGGGGTGCTCGGTGCTCAGTACTCAGGGTGCTGGGTGCTCAGTACTCAGGGTGCTGGGTGCTCAGTACTCAGGGTGCTGGGTGCTCAGTACTCAGGGTGGTGGGTGCTCAGTACTCAGGGTGCTGGGTGCTCAGTGCTCAGGGTGCTGTGTGCTCAGTACTCAGGGTGCTGGATGCTCTGTACTCAGGGTGCTGGGTGCTCAGTGCTCAGGGTGCTGGGTGCTCAGTGCTCGGGGTGCTCGGTGCTCAGTACTCAGGGTGCTGGGTGCTCAGTGCTCAGGGTGCTGGGTGCTCAGTTCTCAGGGTGCTGGGTGCTCAGTACTCGGGGTGCTCGGTGCTCAGTACTCAGGGTGCTGGGTGCTCAGTACTCAGGGTGCTCGGTGCTCAGTACTCAGGGTGCTGGGTGCTCAGTGCTCATTTGCTGGGTGCTAAGTTCTCAGGGTGCTGGGTGCTCAGTACTCAGGGTGCTGGGTGCTCAGTGCTCAGGGTGCTGGCTGCTCAGTACTCAGGGTGCTGGGTGCTCAGCACTCAGGGTGCTCAGTACTCAGGGTGCTGGGTGCTCAGTGCTAGGGGTGCTGGGTGCTCAGTACTCAGGGTGCTCAGTACTCAGGGTGCTGGGTGCTCAGTGCTCGGGGTGCTGGATGCTGAGTGCTCAGGGTGATCGGTGCTCAGTACTCAGGATGCTGGGTGCTCAGTACTCAGGTTGCTGGGTGCTCAGTCCTCAGGGTGCTCAGTGCTCAGGGTGCTGGATGCTCAGTGCTCAGGTTGATCGGTGCTCAGTACTCAGGATGCTGGGTGCTCAGTACTCAGGGTGCTGGGTACTCAGTACTCAGGGTGCTGGGTGCTCAGTCCTCAGGGTGCTCAGTACTCAGGATGCTGGGTGCTCAGTACTCAGGGTGCTGGGTGCTCAGTACTCAGGGTGCTGGGTGCTCAGTGCTCGGGGTGTTTGGTGCTCAGTGCTCAGGGTGCTCAGTGCTCAGTACTCAGTGTGCTGGGTGCTCAGTACTCAGGGTGCTGGGTGCTCAGTGCTCGGGGTGCTGGGTGCTCAGTACTCAGGGTGCTTGGTGCTCATTGCTCGGGGTGCTCGGTGCTCAGTACTCAAGGTGCTGGGTGCTCAGTGCTCACGGTGCTGGGTGCTCAGTCCTCGGGGTGCTCCGTGCTCAGTGCTCAGGGTGCTGGGTGCTCAGTACTCAGGGTGCTCGGTGCTCAGTACTAAGGGTGCTCAGTGCTCAGTACTCAGGGTGCTCAGTGCTCAGTGCTCGGGGTGCTGGGTGCTCAGTACTCAGGGTGCTGGGTGCTCAGTACTCAGGGTGCTGGGTGCTCAGTGCTCAGTACTCAGCGTGCTGGGTGCTCAGTGCTCGGGGTGCTGGGTGCTCAGTGCTCAGGGTGCTGGTTGCTCAGTACTCAGTGTGCTCAGTGCTCAGGGTGCTGGGTGCTCAGTACTCAGGGTGCTGGGTGCTTAGTGCTCGGGGTGCTGGGTCCTCAGTGCTCAGGGTGCTCAGTGCTCAGTGCTCGGGGTGCTGGGTGCTCAGTGCTCGGGGTGCTGGGTGCTCAGTGCTCAGGGTGCTGGTTGCTCAGTACTCAGTTTGCTCAGTGCTCAGGGAGCTGGGTGCTCAGAACTCAGGGTGCTGGGTGCTCAGTACTCAGGGAGCTGGGTGCTCAGAACTCAGGGTGCTGGGTGCTCAGTACTCAGGGTGCTGGGTGCTCAGTACTCAGGGTGCTGGGTGCTCAGTATTCGGGGTGCTGGGTGCTCAGTGCTCAGCGTGCTGGGTGCTCAGTACTCAGGGTGCTCGGTGCTCAGTGCTTGGGGTGCTGGGTGCTCAGTACTCAGGGTGCTGGGTGCTCAGTGCTCAGGGTGCTGGGTGCTCAGTGCTCAGGGTGCTGGGTGCTCAGTACTCAGTTCTCAGGATGCTGGGTGCTCAGTGCTCGGGCTGCTGGGTGCTCAGTGCTCAGGGTGCTGGGTGCTCAGTACTCAGGGTGCTGGGTTCTCAGTACTCAGGGTGCTGGGTGAACAGTGCTAGGGGTGCTGGGTGCTCAGTGCTCGTGGTCTGGGTGCTCAGTACTCAGGGTGCTGGGTGCTCAGTACTCAGGGTGCTGGGTGCTCAGTGCTCAGAGTGCTGGGTGCTCAGTGCTCTGGGTGCTGGGTGCTCAGTGCTCAGGGTGCTGGGTGCTCAGTGCTCGGGGTGCTCGGTGCTCAGTGCTCAGGGTCATGGGTGCTCAGTACTCAGGGGGCTGGGTGCTCATTCTCGGGGTGCTGGGTGCTCAGTGCTCAGGATGCTCGGTGCTCAGTACTTTTGGTGCTGGGTGCTCAGTACTCGTGGTGCTGGGTGCTCATTACTCAATGTGCTGGGTGCTCAGTGCTCGGGGTGCTCGCTGCTCAGTACTCTTGGTGCTGGGTGCTCAGTACTCAGGGTGCTTGTTGCTCAGTGCTCGGGGTTCTCGGTGCTCAGTGCTCAGGATGCTCGGTGCTCAGTACATTTGGTGCTGGGTGCTCAGTACTCAGGGTGCTGGGTGCTCAATGCCTAGGGTGCTCGGTGCTCAGTACTCAGGGTGCTGGGTGCTCAGTGCTCTGGATGCTGGGTGCTCAGTACTCAGGGTGCTCAGTACTCAGGACTCAGTGTGCTGGGTGCTCAGTGCTCAGGGTGCTGGGTGCTCAGTCCTCGGGGTGCTGGGTGCTCAGTACTCGGGGTGCTCGGTGCTCAGTACTCAGGGTGCTGGGTGCTCAGTACTCAGGGTGCTGGGTGCTCAGTACTCAGGGTGCTGGGTGCTCAGTACTCAGGGTGGTGGGTGCTCAGTACTCAGGGTGCTGGGTGCTCAGTGCTCAGGGTGCTGTGTGCTCAGTACTCAGGGTGCTGGATGCTCTGTACTCAGGGTGCTGGGTGCTCAGTGCTCAGGGTGCTGGGTGCTCAGTGCTCGGGGTGCTCGGTGCTCAGTACTCAGGGTGCTGGGTGCTCAGTGCTCAGGGTGCTGGGTGCTCAGTTCTCAGGGTGCTGGGTGCTCAGTACTCGGGGTGCTCGGTGCTCAGTACTCAGGGTGCTGGGTGCTCAGTACTCAGGGTGCTCGGTGCTCAGTACTCAGGGTGCTGGGTGCTCAGTGCTCATTTGCTGGGTGCTAAGTTCTCAGGGTGCTGGGTGCTCAGTACTCAGGGTGCTGGGTGCTCAGTGCTCAGGGTGCTGGCTGCTCAGTACTCAGGGTGCTGGGTGCTCAGCACTCAGGGTGCTCAGTACTCAGGGTGCTGGGTGCTCAGTGCTAGGGGTGCTGGGTGCTCAGTACTCAGGGTGCTCAGTACTCAGGGTGCTGGGTGCTCAGTGCTCGGGGTGCTGGATGCTGAGTGCTCAGGGTGATCGGTGCTCAGTACTCAGGATGCTGGGTGCTCAGTACTCAGGTTGCTGGGTGCTCAGTCCTCAGGGTGCTCAGTGCTCAGGGTGCTGGATGCTCAGTGCTCAGGTTGATCGGTGCTCAGTACTCAGGATGCTGGGTGCTCAGTACTCAGGGTGCTGGGTACTCAGTACTCAGGGTGCTGGGTGCTCAGTCCTCAGGGTGCTCAGTACTCAGGATGCTGGGTGCTCAGTACTCAGGGTGCTGGGTGCTCAGTACTCAGGGTGCTGGGTGCTCAGTGCTCGGGGTGTTTGGTGCTCAGTGCTCAGGGTGCTCAGTGCTCAGTACTCAGTGTGCTGGGTGCTCAGTACTCAGGGTGCTGGGTGCTCAGTGCTCGGGGTGCTGGGTGCTCAGTACTCAGGGTGCTTGGTGCTCATTGCTCGGGGTGCTCGGTGCTCAGTACTCAAGGTGCTGGGTGCTCAGTGCTCACGGTGCTGGGTGCTCAGTCCTCGGGGTGCTCCGTGCTCAGTGCTCAGGGTGCTGGGTGCTCAGTACTCAGGGTGCTCGGTGCTCAGTACTAAGGGTGCTCAGTGCTCAGTACTCAGGGTGCTCAGTGCTCAGTGCTCGGGGTGCTGGGTGCTCAGTACTCAGGGTGCTGGGTGCTCAGTACTCAGGGTGCTGGGTGCTCAGTGCTCAGTACTCAGCGTGCTGGGTGCTCAGTGCTCGGGGTGCTGGGTGCTCAGTGCTCAGGGTGCTGGTTGCTCAGTACTCAGTGTGCTCAGTGCTCAGGGTGCTGGGTGCTCAGTACTCAGGGTGCTGGGTGCTTAGTGCTCGGGGTGCTGGGTCCTCAGTGCTCAGGGTGCTCAGTGCTCAGTGCTCGGGGTGCTGGGTGCTCAGTGCTCGGGGTGCTGGGTGCTCAGTGCTCAGGGTGCTGGTTGCTCAGTACTCAGTTTGCTCAGTGCTCAGGGAGCTGGGTGCTCAGAACTCAGGGTGCTGGGTGCTCAGTACTCAGGGTGCTGGGTGCTCAGTACTCAGGGTGCTTGGTGCTCAGTACTCAGGGTGCTGGGTGCTCAGTGCTCAGGGTGCTCGGTGCTCAGAACTCATGGTGCTGGGTGCTCATTCTCTGGGTGCTGGGTGCTCAGTACTCAGGGTGCTCGGTGCTCAGTTCTCAGGGTGCTGGGTGCTCAGTGCTCAGGGTTCTCGGTGCTCAGTACTCTGGGTGCTCGGGGCTCAGTACTCATGGTGCTGGGTGCTCATTCTCGGGGTGCTGGGTGCTCAGTGCTCGGGCTGCTGGGTGCTCAGTGCTCAGGGTGCTGGGTGCTCAGTACTCAGTGTGCTGGGTTCTCAGTACTCAGGGTGCTGGGTGCTCAGTGCTCTGGGTGCTGGGTGCTCAGTGCTCAGGGTGCTGGGTGCTCAGTGCTCAGGGTGCTGGGTGCTCAGTGATCGGGGTGATGGGTGGTGAGTGCTCAGGGTGCTGGGTGCTCAGTGCTCGGGGTGCTCGGTGCTCAGTGCTCAGGGTCATGGGTGCTCAGTACTCAGGGTGCTGGGTGCTTAGTACTCAGGGTGCTCAGTGCTCAGTACACAGGGTGCTGGGTGCTCAGTGCTCGGGGCGCTGGGTGCTCAGTGCTCAGTACTCAGGGTGCTGGATGCTCAGTGCTCGGGGTGCTGGGTGCTCAGTACTCAGCGTGCTGGGTGCTCAGGACTCAGGGTGCTGGGTGCTCAGTGCTCAGGGTGCTGGGTGCTCAGTGCTCAGGGTGCTGGGTGCTCAGTGCTCGGGGAGCTCGGTGCTCAGTACTCAGGGTGCTGAGTGCTCAGTACTCAGTGCTCGGGGTCCTGGGTGCTCCGTGCTCGGGGTGCTGGGTGCTCAGTACTCAGGGTGCTGGGTGCTCAGTACTCAGGTTGCTGGGTGCTCAGTGCTCGGGGTACCCGGTGCTCAGTGCTCGGGGTGCTCGTTGCTCAGGACTCAGGGTGCTGGGGGCTCAGTACTCAGGGTGCTGGGTGCTCAGTACTCAGGGTGCTCGGTTCTCAGTACTCAGGGTGCTGGGTGCTCATTCTCGGGGTGCTGGGTGCTCAGTGCTCGGGGTGCTGGGTGCTCAGTGCTAGGGGTCCTGGGTGCTCAGTACTCAGGGTGCTGGGTGCTCAGTACTCAGGGTGCTGGGTGCTCAGTATTCGGGGTGCTGGGTGCTCAGTGCTCAGCGTGCTGGGTGCTCAGTACTCAGGGTGCTCGGTGCTCAGTGCTTGGGGTGCTGGGTGCTCAGTACTCAGGGTGCTGGGTGCTCAGTGCTCAGGGTGCTGGGTGCTCAGTGCTCAGGGTGCTGGGTGCTCAGTACTCAGTGCTCAGGATGCTGGGTGCTCAGTGCTCGGGCTGCTGGGTGCTCAGTGCTCAGGGTGCTGGGTGCTCAGTACTCAGGGTGCTGGGTTCTCAGTACTCAGGGTGCTGGGTGCACAGTGCTAGGGGTGCTGGGTGCTCAGTGCTCGTGGTCTGGGTGCTCAGTACTCAGGGTGCTGGGTGCTCAGTACTCAGGGTGCTGGGTGCTCAGTGCTCAGAGTGCTGGGTGCTCAGTGCTCTGGGTGCTGGGTGCTCAGTGCTCAGGGTGCTTCGTGCTCAGTGCTCGGGGTGCTCGGTGCTCAGTGCTCAGGGTCATGGGTGCTCAGTACTCAGGGGGCTGGGTGCTCATTCTCGGGGTGCTGGGTGCTCAGTGCTCAGGATGCTCGGTGCTCAGTACTTTTGGTGCTGGGTGCTCAGTACTCGTGGTGCTGGGTGCTCATTACTCAATGTGCTGGGTGCTCAGTGCTCGGGGTGCTCGCTGCTCAGTACTCTTGGTTCTGGGTGCTCAGTACTCAGGGTGCTGGGTGCTCAGTGCTCGGGGTTCTCGGTGCTCAGTGCTCAGGATGCTCGGTGCTCAGTACATTTGGTGCTGGGTGCTCAGTACTCAGGGTGCTGGGTGCTCAATGCCTAGGGTGCTCGGTGCTCAGTACTCAGGGTGCTGGGTGCTCAGTGCTCTGGATGCTGGGTGCTCAGTACTCAGGGTGCTCAGTACTCAGGACTCAGTGTGCTGGGTGCTCAGTGCTCAGGGTGCTGGGTGCTCAGTCCTCGGGGTGCTGGGTGCTCAGTACTCGGGGTGCTCGGTGCTCAGTACTCAGGGTGCTGGGTGCTCAGTACTCAGGGTGCTGGGTGCTCAGTACTCAGGGTGCTGGGTGCTCAGTACTCAGGGTGGTGGGTGCTCAGTACTCAGGTTGCTGGGTGCTCAGTGCTCAGGGTGCTGTGTGCTCAGTACTCAGGGTGCTGGATGCTCTGTACTCAGGGTGCTGGGTGCTCAGTGCTCAGGGTGCTGGGTGCTCAGTGCTCGGGGTGCTCGGTGCTCAGTACTCAGGGTGCTGGGTGCTCAGTGCTCAGGGTGCTGGGTGCTCAGTTCTCAGGGTGCTGGGTGCTCAGTACTCGGGGTGCTCGGTGCTCAGTACTCAGGGTGCTGGGTGCTCAGTACTCAGGGTGCTCGGTGCTCAGTACTCAGGGTGCTGGGTGCTCAGTGCTCATTTGCTGGGTGCTAAGTTCTCAGGGTGCTGGGTGCTCAGTACTCAGGGTGCTGGGTGCTCAGTGCTAGGGGTGCTCGGTGCTCAGTACTCAGGGTGCTGGGTGCTCAGTGCTCAGGTTGCAGGGTGCTCAGTACTCAGGGTGCTGGGTGCTCAGTACTCAGGTTGCTGGGTGCTCAGTGCTCAGGGTGCTGTGTGCTCAGTACTCATGGTGCTTGTTGCTCAGTACTCAGGGTGCTGGGTGCTCAGTGCTCGGGGTGCTCGGTGCTCAGTACTCGGGGTGCTGGGTGCTCAGTACTCGGGGTGCTGGGTGCTCAGTGCTCAGGGTGCTGGGTGCTCAGTGCTCAGGGTGCTGGGTGCTCAGTGCTCGGGTGCTGGGTGCTCAGTGCTCAGGGTGCTTGTTGCTCAGTACTCAGTGTGCTCAGTGCTCAGGGTGCTGGGTGCTCAGTACTCAGGGTGCTGGGTGCTCAGTGCTCGGGGTGCTGGGTCCTCAGTGCTCAGGGTGCTCAGTGCTCAGTGCTCGGGGTGCTGGGTGCTCAGTGCTCGGGGTGCTGGGTGCTCAGTGCTCAGGGTGCTGGTTGCTCAGTACTCAGTGTGCTCAGTGCTCAGGGTGCTGGGTGCTCAGAACTCAGGGTGCTGGGTGCTCAGTACTAAGGGTGCTGGGTGCTCAGTACTCAGGGTGCTTGGTGCTCAGTACTCAGGGTGCTGGGTGCTCAGTGCTCAGGGTGCTCGGTGCTCAGTACTCATGGTGCTGGGTGCTCATTCTCGGGGTGCTGGGTGCTCAGTACTCAGGGTGCTCGGTGCTCAGTTCTCAGGGTGCTGGGTGCTCAGTGCTCAGGGTGCTCGGTGCTCAGTACTCTGGGTGCTCGGGGCTCAGTACTCATGGTGCTGGGTGCTCATTCTCGGGGTGATGGGTGCTCAGTACTCAGGGTGCTTGGTGCTCAGTACTCAGGGTGCTGGGTGCTCAGTGCTCAGGGTGCTCGGTGCTCAGTACTCTGGGTGCTCGGGGCTCAGTACTCATGGTGCTGGGTGCTCAGTACTCAGGGTGCTCGGTGCTCAGTTCTCAGGGTGCACGCTGCTCAGTGTTTGGGGTGCTGGGTGCTCAATACTCAGGGTGCTGGGTGATCAGTGCTCAGGGTGCTGGCTGCTCAGTGCTCAGGGTGCTGGGTGCTCAGTACTCAGTGCTCAGGATGCTGGTTGCTCAGTGCTCAGGGTGCTGGGTGCTCAGTGCTCAGGGTGCTCAGTGCTCAGTACTCAGGGTGCTGGGTGCTCAGTACTCAGGTTGCTGGGTGCTCAGTGCTCGGGGTACCCGGTGCTCAGTGCTCGGGGTGCTCGGTGCTCAGGACTCAGGGTGCTGGGGGCTCAGTACTCAGGGTGCTGGGTGCTCAGTACTCAGGGTGCTCGGTTCTCAGTACTCAGGGTGCTGGGTGCTCATTCTCGGGGTGCTGGGTGCTCAGTGCTCGGGGTGCTGGGTGCTCAGTGCTAGGGGTCCTGGGTGCTCAGTACTCAGGGTGCTGGGTGCTCAGTACTCAGGGTGCTGGGTGCTCAGTATTCGGGGTGCTGGGTGCTCAGTGCTCAGCGTGCTGGGTGCTCAGTACTCAGGGTGCTCGGTGCTCAGTGCTTGGGGTGCTGGGTGCTCAGTACTCAGGGTGCTGGGTGCTCAGTGCTCAGGGTGCTGGGTGCTCAGTGCTCAGGGTGCTGGGTGCTCAGTACTCAGTTCTCAGGATGCTGGGTGCTCAGTGCTCGGGCTGCTGGGTGCTCAGTGCTCAGGGTGCTGGGTGCTCAGTACTCAGGGTGCTGGGTTCTCAGTACTCAGGGTGCTGGGTGAACAGTGCTAGGGGTGCTGGGTGCTCAGTGCTCGTGGTCTGGGTGCTCAGTACTCAGGGTGCTGGGTGCTCAGTACTCAGGGTGCTGGGTGCTCAGTGCTCAGAGTGCTGGGTGCTCAGTGCTCTGGGTGCTGGGTGCTCAGTGCTCAGGGTGCTGGGTGCTCAGTGCTCGGGGTGCTCGGTGCTCAGTGCTCAGGGTCATGGGTGCTCAGTACTCAGGGGGCTGGGTGCTCATTCTCGGGGTGCTGGGTGCTCAGTGCTCAGGATGCTCGGTGCTCAGTACTTTTGGTGCTGGGTGCTCAGTACTCGTGGTGCTGGGTGCTCATTACTCAATGTGCTGGGTGCTCAGTGCTCGGGGTGCTCGCTGCTCAGTACTCTTGGTGCTGGGTGCTCAGTACTCAGGGTGCTTGTTGCTCAGTGCTCGGGGTTCTCGGTGCTCAGTGCTCAGGATGCTCGGTGCTCAGTACATTTGGTGCTGGGTGCTCAGTACTCAGGGTGCTGGGTGCTCAATGCCTAGGGTGCTCGGTGCTCAGTACTCAGGGTGCTGGGTGCTCAGTGCTCTGGATGCTGGGTGCTCAGTACTCAGGGTGCTCAGTACTCAGGACTCAGTGTGCTGGGTGCTCAGTGCTCAGGGTGCTGGGTGCTCAGTCCTCGGGGTGCTGGGTGCTCAGTACTCGGGGTGCTCGGTGCTCAGTACTCAGGGTGCTGGGTGCTCAGTACTCAGGGTGCTGGGTGCTCAGTACTCAGGGTGCTGGGTGCTCAGTACTCAGGGTGGTGGGTGCTCAGTACTCAGGGTGCTGGGTGCTCAGTGCTCAGGGTGCTGTGTGCTCAGTACTCAGGGTGCTGGATGCTCTGTACTCAGGGTGCTGGGTGCTCAGTGCTCAGGGTGCTGGGTGCTCAGTGCTCGGGGTGCTCGGTGCTCAGTACTCAGGGTGCTGGGTGCTCAGTGCTCAGGGTGCTGGGTGCTCAGTTCTCAGGGTGCTGGGTGCTCAGTACTCGGGGTGCTCGGTGCTCAGTACTCAGGGTGCTGGGTGCTCAGTACTCAGGGTGCTCGGTGCTCAGTACTCAGGGTGCTGGGTGCTCAGTGCTCATTTGCTGGGTGCTAAGTTCTCAGGGTGCTGGGTGCTCAGTACTCAGGGTGCTGGGTGCTCAGTGCTCAGGGTGCTGGCTGCTCAGTACTCAGGGTGCTGGGTGCTCAGCACTCAGGGTGCTCAGTACTCAGGGTGCTGGGTGCTCAGTGCTAGGGGTGCTGGGTGCTCAGTACTCAGGGTGCTCAGTACTCAGGGTGCTGGGTGCTCAGTGCTCGGGGTGCTGGATGCTGAGTGCTCAGGGTGATCGGTGCTCAGTACTCAGGATGCTGGGTGCTCAGTACTCAGGTTGCTGGGTGCTCAGTCCTCAGGGTGCTCAGTGCTCAGGGTGCTGGATGCTCAGTGCTCAGGTTGATCGGTGCTCAGTACTCAGGATGCTGGGTGCTCAGTACTCAGGGTGCTGGGTACTCAGTACTCAGGGTGCTGGGTGCTCAGTCCTCAGGGTGCTCAGTACTCAGGATGCTGGGTGCTCAGTACTCAGGGTGCTGGGTGCTCAGTACTCAGGGTGCTGGGTGCTCAGTGCTCGGGGTGTTTGGTGCTCAGTGCTCAGGGTGCTCAGTGCTCAGTACTCAGTGTGCTGGGTGCTCAGTACTCAGGGTGCTGGGTGCTCAGTGCTCGGGGTGCTGGGTGCTCAGTACTCAGGGTGCTTGGTGCTCATTGCTCGGGGTGCTCGGTGCTCAGTACTCAAGGTGCTGGGTGCTCAGTGCTCACGGTGCTGGGTGCTCAGTCCTCGGGGTGCTCCGTGCTCAGTGCTCAGGGTGCTGGGTGCTCAGTACTCAGGGTGCTCGGTGCTCAGTACTAAGGGTGCTCAGTGCTCAGTACTCAGGGTGCTCAGTGCTCAGTGCTCGGGGTGCTGGGTGCTCAGTACTCAGGGTGCTGGGTGCTCAGTACTCAGGGTGCTGGGTGCTCAGTGCTCAGTACTCAGCGTGCTGGGTGCTCAGTGCTCGGGGTGCTGGGTGCTCAGTGCTCAGGGTGCTGGTTGCTCAGTACTCAGTGTGCTCAGTGCTCAGGGTGCTGGGTGCTCAGTACTCAGGGTGCTGGGTGCTTAGTGCTCGGGGTGCTGGGTCCTCAGTGCTCAGGGTGCTCAGTGCTCAGTGCTCGGGGTGCTGGGTGCTCAGTGCTCGGGGTGCTGGGTGCTCAGTGCTCAGGGTGCTGGTTGCTCAGTACTCAGTTTGCTCAGTGCTCAGGGAGCTGGGTGCTCAGAACTCAGGGTGCTGGGTGCTCAGTACTCAGGGAGCTGGGTGCTCAGAACTCAGGGTGCTGGGTGCTCAGTACTCAGGGTGCTGGGTGCTCAGTACTCAGGGTGCTGGGTGCTCAGTATTCGGGGTGCTGGGTGCTCAGTGCTCAGCGTGCTGGGTGCTCAGTACTCAGGGTGCTCGGTGCTCAGTGCTTGGGGTGCTGGGTGCTCAGTACTCAGGGTGCTGGGTGCTCAGTGCTCAGGGTGCTGGGTGCTCAGTGCTCAGGGTGCTGGGTGCTCAGTACTCAGTTCTCAGGATGCTGGGTGCTCAGTGCTCGGGCTGCTGGGTGCTCAGTGCTCAGGGTGCTGGGTGCTCAGTACTCAGGGTGCTGGGTTCTCAGTACTCAGGGTGCTGGGTGAACAGTGCTAGGGGTGCTGGGTGCTCAGTGCTCGTGGTCTGGGTGCTCAGTACTCAGGGTGCTGGGTGCTCAGTACTCAGGGTGCTGGGTGCTCAGTGCTCAGAGTGCTGGGTGCTCAGTGCTCTGGGTGCTGGGTGCTCAGTGCTCAGGGTGCTGGGTGCTCAGTGCTCGGGGTGCTCGGTGCTCAGTGCTCAGGGTCATGGGTGCTCAGTACTCAGGGGGCTGGGTGCTCATTCTCGGGGTGCTGGGTGCTCAGTGCTCAGGATGCTCGGTGCTCAGTACTTTTGGTGCTGGGTGCTCAGTACTCGTGGTGCTGGGTGCTCATTACTCAATGTGCTGGGTGCTCAGTGCTCGGGGTGCTCGCTGCTCAGTACTCTTGGTGCTGGGTGCTCAGTACTCAGGGTGCTTGTTGCTCAGTGCTCGGGGTTCTCGGTGCTCAGTGCTCAGGATGCTCGGTGCTCAGTACATTTGGTGCTGGGTGCTCAGTACTCAGGGTGCTGGGTGCTCAATGCCTAGGGTGCTCGGTGCTCAGTACTCAGGGTGCTGGGTGCTCAGTGCTCTGGATGCTGGGTGCTCAGTACTCAGGGTGCTCAGTACTCAGGACTCAGTGTGCTGGGTGCTCAGTGCTCAGGGTGCTGGGTGCTCAGTCCTCGGGGTGCTGGGTGCTCAGTACTCGGGGTGCTCGGTGCTCAGTACTCAGGGTGCTGGGTGCTCAGTACTCAGGGTGCTGGGTGCTCAGTACTCAGGGTGCTGGGTGCTCAGTACTCAGGGTGGTGGGTGCTCAGTACTCAGGGTGCTGGGTGCTCAGTGCTCAGGGTGCTGTGTGCTCAGTACTCAGGGTGCTGGATGCTCTGTACTCAGGGTGCTGGGTGCTCAGTGCTCAGGGTGCTGGGTGCTCAGTGCTCGGGGTGCTCGGTGCTCAGTACTCAGGGTGCTGGGTGCTCAGTGCTCAGGGTGCTGGGTGCTCAGTTCTCAGGGTGCTGGGTGCTCAGTACTCGGGGTGCTCGGTGCTCAGTACTCAGGGTGCTGGGTGCTCAGTACTCAGGGTGCTCGGTGCTCAGTACTCAGGGTGCTGGGTGCTCAGTGCTCATTTGCTGGGTGCTAAGTTCTCAGGGTGCTGGGTGCTCAGTACTCAGGGTGCTGGGTGCTCAGTGCTCAGGGTGCTGGCTGCTCAGTACTCAGGGTGCTGGGTGCTCAGCACTCAGGGTGCTCAGTACTCAGGGTGCTGGGTGCTCAGTGCTAGGGGTGCTGGGTGCTCAGTACTCAGGGTGCTCAGTACTCAGGGTGCTGGGTGCTCAGTGCTCGGGGTGCTGGATGCTGAGTGCTCAGGGTGATCGGTGCTCAGTACTCAGGATGCTGGGTGCTCAGTACTCAGGTTGCTGGGTGCTCAGTCCTCAGGGTGCTCAGTGCTCAGGGTGCTGGATGCTCAGTGCTCAGGTTGATCGGTGCTCAGTACTCAGGATGCTGGGTGCTCAGTACTCAGGGTGCTGGGTACTCAGTACTCAGGGTGCTGGGTGCTCAGTCCTCAGGGTGCTCAGTACTCAGGATGCTGGGTGCTCAGTACTCAGGGTGCTGGGTGCTCAGTACTCAGGGTGCTGGGTGCTCAGTGCTCGGGGTGTTTGGTGCTCAGTGCTCAGGGTGCTCAGTGCTCAGTACTCAGTGTGCTGGGTGCTCAGTACTCAGGGTGCTGGGTGCTCAGTGCTCGGGGTGCTGGGTGCTCAGTACTCAGGGTGCTTGGTGCTCATTGCTCGGGGTGCTCGGTGCTCAGTACTCAAGGTGCTGGGTGCTCAGTGCTCACGGTGCTGGGTGCTCAGTCCTCGGGGTGCTCCGTGCTCAGTGCTCAGGGTGCTGGGTGCTCAGTACTCAGGGTGCTCGGTGCTCAGTACTAAGGGTGCTCAGTGCTCAGTACTCAGGGTGCTCAGTGCTCAGTGCTCGGGGTGCTGGGTGCTCAGTACTCAGGGTGCTGGGTGCTCAGTACTCAGGGTGCTGGGTGCTCAGTGCTCAGTACTCAGCGTGCTGGGTGCTCAGTGCTCGGGGTGCTGGGTGCTCAGTGCTCAGGGTGCTGGTTGCTCAGTACTCAGTGTGCTCAGTGCTCAGGGTGCTGGGTGCTCAGTACTCAGGGTGCTGGGTGCTTAGTGCTCGGGGTGCTGGGTCCTCAGTGCTCAGGGTGCTCAGTGCTCAGTGCTCGGGGTGCTGGGTGCTCAGTGCTCGGGGTGCTGGGTGCTCAGTGCTCAGGGTGCTGGTTGCTCAGTACTCAGTTTGCTCAGTGCTCAGGGAGCTGGGTGCTCAGAACTCAGGGTGCTGGGTGCTCAGTACTCAGGGTGCTGGGTGCTCAGTACTCAGGGTGCTTGGTGCTCAGTACTCAGGGTGCTGGGTGCTCAGTGCTCAGGGTGCTCGGTGCTCAGAACTCATGGTGCTGGGTGCTCATTCTCTGGGTGCTGGGTGCTCAGTACTCAGGGTGCTCGGTGCTCAGTTCTCAGGGTGCTGGGTGCTCAGTGCTCAGGGTTCTCGGTGCTCAGTACTCTGGGTGCTCGGGGCTCAGTACTCATGGTGCTGGGTGCTCATTCTCGGGGTGCTGGGTGCTCAGTGCTCGGGCTGCTGGGTGCTCAGTGCTCAGGGTGCTGGGTGCTCAGTACTCAGTGTGCTGGGTTCTCAGTACTCAGGGTGCTGGGTGCTCAGTGCTCTGGGTGCTGGGTGCTCAGTGCTCAGGGTGCTGGGTGCTCAGTGCTCAGGGTGCTGGGTGCTCAGTGATCGGGGTGATGGGTGGTGAGTGCTCAGGGTGCTGGGTGCTCAGTGCTCGGGGTGCTCGGTGCTCAGTGCTCAGGGTCATGGGTGCTCAGTACTCAGGGTGCTGGGTGCTTAGTACTCAGGGTGCTCAGTGCTCAGTACACAGGGTGCTGGGTGCTCAGTGCTCGGGGCGCTGGGTGCTCAGTGCTCAGTACTCAGGGTGCTGGATGCTCAGTGCTCGGGGTGCTGGGTGCTCAGTACTCAGCGTGCTGGGTGCTCAGGACTCAGGGTGCTGGGTGCTCAGTGCTCAGGGTGCTGGGTGCTCAGTGCTCAGGGTGCTGGGTGCTCAGTGCTCGGGGAGCTCGGTGCTCAGTACTCAGGGTGCTGAGTGCTCAGTACTCAGTGCTCGGGGTCCTGGGTGCTCCGTGCTCGGGGTGCTGGGTGCTCAGTACTCAGGGTGCTGGGTGCTCATTCTCGGGGTGCTGGGTACTCAGTGCTCGGGGTGCTGGGTGCTCAGTACTCAGGGTGCTGGGGGCTCAGTACTCAGGGTGCTGGGTGCTCAGTACTCAGGATGCTCGGTTCTCAGTACTCAGGGTGCTGGGTGCTCATTCTCGGGGTGCTGGGTGCTCAGTGCTCGGGGTGCTGGGTGCTCAGTACTCAGGGTGCTGGGGGCTCAGTACTCAGGGTGCTGGGTGCTCAGTACTCAGGGTGATCTGTTCTCAGTACTCAGGGTGCTGGGTGCTCAGTGATCGGGGTGCTGGGTTCTCAGTACTCGGGGTGCTCAGTACTCAGGGTGCTGGGTGCTCAGTACTCAGGGTGCTGTGTGCTCAGTTCTCGGGGTGCTCGGCGCTCAGTACTCGGGGTGCTGGGTGCTCAGTACTCGGGGTGCTGGGTGCTCAGTGCTCAGGGTGCCGGGTGCTCAGTGCTCAGGGTGCTGGGTGCTCAGTGCTCGGGGTGCTGGGTGCTCAGTGCTCAGGGTGCTTGGTGCTCAGTATTCAGGGTGCTGGGTGCTCAGTGCTCAGGGTGCTCGGTGCTCAATACTCATGGTGCTGGGTGCTCATTCTCGGGGTGCTGGGTGCTCAGTACTCAGGGTGCTCGGTGCTCAGTTCTCAGGGTGCTGGGTGCTCAGTACTCAGGGTGCTTGGTGCTCAGTACTCAGGGTGCTGGGTGCTCAGTGCTCAGGGTGCTCGGTGCTCAGTACTCTGGGTGCTCGGGGCTCAGTACTCATGGTGCTGGGTGCTCAGTACTCAGGGTGCTCGGTGCTCAGTTCTCAGGGTGCTCGCTGCTCAGTGTTTGGGGTGCTGGGTGCTCAATACTCAGGGTGCTGGGTGCTCAGTGCTCAGGGTGCTGGCTGCTCAGTGCTCAGGGTGCTGGGTGCTCAGTACTCAGTGCTCAGGATGCTGGGTGCTCAGTGCTCAGGGTGCTGGGTGCTCAGTGCTCAGGGTGCTCAGTGCTCAGTGCTCAGTACTCAGGGTGCTGGGTGCTCAGTACTCAGGTTGCTGGGTGCTCAGTGCTCGGGGTACCCGGTTCTCAGTGCTCGGGGTGCTCGGTGCTCAGGACTCAGGGTGCTGGGTGCTCAGTGCTCAGGGTGCTGGGTGCTCAGTGCTCAGGGTGCTGGGTGCTCAGTGCTCAGCGTGCTTGATGCTCAGTACTCAGGGTGCTGGGTGCTCAGTGCTCAGGGTGCTGGGTGCTCAGTGCTAGGGGTGCTGGGTGCTCAGTACTCAGGGTGCTGGGTGCTCAGTGCTCAGGGTGCTGGGTGCTCAGTGCTCAGGGTGCTGGGTGCTCAGTACTCAGTGCTCAGGATGCTGGGTGCTCAGTGCTCGGGCTGCTGGGTGCTCAGTGCTCAGGGTGCTGGGTGCTCAGTATTCGGGGTGCTGGGTGCTATGTGCTCAGCGTGCTGGGTGCTCAGTACTCAGGGTGCTCGGTGCTCAGTGCTTGGGGTGCTGGGTGCTCAGTAATCAGGGTGCTGGGTGCTCAGTGCTCAGGGTGCTGGGTGCTCAGTGCTCAGGGTGCTGGGTGCTCAGTACTCAGTGCTCAGGATGCTGGGTGCTCAGTGCTCGGGCTGCTGGGTGCTCAGTGCTCAGGGTGCTGGGTGCTCAGTACTCAGGGTGCTGGGTTCTCAGTACTCAGGGTGCTCGGTTCTCAGTACTCAGGGTGCTGGGTGCTCATTCTCGGGTTGCTGGGTGCTCAGTGCTCGGTGTGCTGGGTGCTCAGTACTCAGGGTGCTGGGGGCTCAGTATTCAGGGTGCTGGATGCTCAGTACTCAGGGTGATCTGTTCTCAGTACTCAGGGTGCTGGGTGCTCAGTGATCGGGGTGCTGGGTTCTCAGTACTCGGGGTGCTCAGTACTCAGGGTGCTGGGTGCTCAGTACTCAGGGTGCTGGGTGCTCAGTGCTCGGGGTGCTCGGTGCTCAGTACTCGGGGTGCTGGGTGCTCAGTACTCGGGGTGCTGGGTGCTCAGTGCTCAGGGTGCTGGGTGCTCAGTGCTCAGGGTGCTGGGTGCTCAGTGCTCGGCGTGCTGGGTGCTCAGTGCTCGGGGTGCTGGGTGCTCAGTGCTCAGTGTGCTGGGTGCTCAGTGCTCGGGTTGCTCGGTGCTCAGAACTCAGGGTGCTGAGTGCTCAGTACTCAGGGTGCTGGGTGCTCAGTACTCATGGTGCTGGGTGCTCAGTACTCAGGGGGCTGGGTGCTCATTCTCGGGGTGCTGGGTGCTCAGTGCTCAGGGTGCTGGGTGGTCAGTGCTCGGGGTGCTGGGTGCTCAGTGCTCGGGGTGCTGGGTGGTCAGTGCTCAGTGCTCAGGGTGCTGGGTGCTCAGTGCTCAGTGCTCAGGGTGCTGGGTGCTCAGTACTCAGGGTGCTGGGTGCTCAGTACTCAGGGTGCAGGGTGCTCAGTTCTCAGGGTGCTGGGTGCTCAGTACTCTGGGTGTTGGGTGCTCAGTACTCAGGGTGCTGGGTGCTCAGTGCTCGGGGTGCTGGGTGCTCAGTGCTCAGGGTGTGGGTGCTCAGTGCTCAGGGTGCTGGGTGCTCAGTACTCAGGGTGCTGGGTGCTCAGTGCTCGGGGTGCTCGGTGCTCAGTACTCAATGTGCTGGGTGCTCAGTGCTCAGGGTGCTGGGTGCTCAGTCCTCGGGGTGCTCCGTGCTCAGTGCTCAGGGTGCTGGGTGATCAGTACTCAGGGTGCTCAGTGCTCAGTACTCGGGGTGCTAGGTGCTCAGTGCTCAGTGTGCTCAGTGCTCAGTGTTCAGGGTGCTGGATGCTCAGTACTCACGGTGCTCAGTGCTCAGTACTCGGGGTGCTGGGTGCTCAGTACTCAGGGTGCTCAGTGCTCAGTACTCGGGGTGCTGGGTGCTCAGTGCTCAGTGTGCTCAGTGCTCAGTGCTCGGGGTGCTGGGTGCTCAGTGCTCGGGGCACTGGGTGCTCAGTGCTCGGGGTGCTGGTTGCTCAGTACTCAGGGTGCTGTGTGCTCAGTGCTCAGTACTCAGCGTGCTGGGTGCTCAGTGCTTAGAGTGTTGGGTGCTCAGTACTCAGGGTGCTGGGTGCTCAGTGCTCAGTGCTCAGTGTGCTCAGTGCTCAGGGTGCTCAGTGTTCACGGTGCTGGGTGCTCAGGGTGCTGGGTGCTCAGTGCTCGGGGTGCTGGGTGCTCAGTGCTCAGTGCTCAGGGTGCTGGGTGCTCAGTGCTCAGTGCTCAGGGTGCTGGGTGTTCAGTACTCAGGGTGCTCGGTGCTCAGTGCTCTGGGTGCTGGGTGCTCAGTACTCAGGGTGCTGGGTGCTCAGTCCTCAGGGTGCTCAGTACTCAGGGTGCTCGGTGCTCAGTGCTCAGTACTCAGGGTGCTCAGTGCTCAGTACTCAGAGTGCTTTGTGCTCAGTGCTCAGGGTGTTCAGTGCTCAGTACTCAGCGTGCTTTGTGCTCAGTGCTCAGGGTGCTGGGTGCTCAGTGCTCAGGGTGCTGGGTGCTGAGTACTCGGGGTGCTGGGTGCTCAGTGCTCGGGGTGCTGGGTGCTCAGTGCTCGGGGTGCTGGGTGCTCAGTGCTCGGGGTGCTGGGTCCTCAGTGCTCGGGGTGCTGGGTGCTCAGTGCTCGGGGTGCTGGGTGCTCAGTGCTCGGGGTGCTGGGTGCTCAGTGCTCGGGGTGCTCGGTGCTCAGTGCTCGGGGTGCTGGGTGCTCAGTACTCGGGGTGCTCGGTGCTCAGTACTCAGGGTGTTGGGTGTTCAGTGCTCAGGGTGCTGGGTGCTCAGTGCTCGGGGTGCTGGGTGCTCGGTGCTCAGGTTGCTGGGTGCTCAGTACTCGGGGTGCTGGGTGCTCAGTGCTCAGGGTGCTGGGTGCTCACTGCTCGGGGTGCTGGGTCCTCAGTGCTACGGGTGCTGGGTGCTCAGTGCTCGGGGTGCTGGGTGCTCAGTGCTCGGGGCGCTGGGTGCTCATTGCTCGGGGTGCTCGGTGCTCAGTACTCAGGGTGCTGGGTGCTCAGTGCTCAGGGTGCTTGGTGCTCAGTACTCAGGGTGCTGGGTGCTCAGTGCTCGGTGTGCTCGGTGCTCAGTACATTGGGTGCTCAGTACTCAGGGTGCTGGGTGGTCAGTGCTCAGGGTGATCGGTGCTCAGTACTCAGGGTGCTCAGTACTCAGGGTGCTGGGTTCTCAGGGCTCGGGGTGCTGGGAGCTCAGTACTCAGGGTGCTGGGTGCTCAGTGCTCGGGGTGCTGGGTGCTGAGTGCTCAGGGTGCTGGGTGCTCAGTACTCGGGGTGCTCGGTGCTCAGTACTCAGGGTGCTGGGTGCTCAGTACTCAGGGTGCTGGGTGCTCAGTACTCAGGGTGCTCGCTGCTCAGTACTCAGGGTGCTGGGTGCTCAGTGCTCTGGTTGCTCAGTACTCAGGGTGCTCGGTGCTCAGTACTCAGGGTGCTGGGTGCTCAGTGCTCGGGGTGCTGGGTGCTCAGTACTCAGGGTGCTGGGTGCTCAGTGCTCAGGGTGCTGGGTGCTCAGTTCTCAGGGTGCTGGGTGCTCAGTACTCAGGGTGCTCAGTGCTCGTGGAGCTCGGTGATCAGTACTCAGGGTGCTGGGTGCTCAGTACTCAGTGCTCGGGGTCCTGGGATCTCAGCCCTCTGGGTGCTTAGTGCACAGTACTCAGGGTGCTGGGTGCTCAGTATTCAGGGTGCTCAGTGCTCGGGGTGCTGGGTGCTCAGTACTCACAGTGCTGGGTGCTCAGTACTCAGGGTGCTGGGTGCTCATTCTCGGGGTGCTGGGTGCTCAGTGCTCTGGGTGCTGGGTGCTCAGTACTCGGGGTGCTGGTTGCTCAGTGCTCAGCGTGCTGGGTGTTCAGTACTCAGGGGGCTCGGTTCTCAGTACTCAGGGTGCTGGGTGCTCATTCTCGGGGTGCTGGGTGCTCAGTGCTCAGGGTGCTGGGTGCTCAGTGTTCAGGGTCCTCGGTGCTCAGTACTCAGTGTGCTCAGTACTCAGCGTGCTTTGTGCTCAGTGCTCAGGGTGCTGGGTGCTCAGTACTCAGGGTGCTGGGTGCTCAGTACTCAGGGTGCTGGGTGCTCAGTGCTCAGGGTGCTGGGTGCTCAGTGCTCGGGGTGCTCGGTGCTCAGTACTCAGGGTGTTGGGTGCTCAGTGCTCGGGGTGCTGGGTGCTCAGTGCTCAGGGTGCTGGGTGCTCAGTACTCGGGGTGCTCGGTGCTCAGTACTCAGTGTGCTGGGTGCTCAGTACTCAGAGTGCTGGGTGCTCAGTGCTCAGGGTGCTGGGTACTCAGTGCTCGGGGTGCTCGGTGCTCAGTACTCAGGGTGCTGGGTGCTCAGTGCTCGGGGTGCTGGGTGCTCAGTGCTCAGGGTGCTGGGTGCTCAGTACTCGTGGTGCTCGGTGCTCAGTACTCAGGGTGCTGGGTGCTCAGTACTCAGGGTGCTGGGTGCTCAGTACTCGGGGTGCTCGGTGCTCAGTACTCAGGGTGCTGGGTGCTCAGTATTCAGGGTGCTGGGTGCTCAGTACTCGGGGTGCTCGGTGCTCAGTACTCAGGGTGCTCGGTGCTCAGTACTCAGGGTGCTGGGTGCTCAGTACTCAGGTTGCTGGGTGCTCAGTACGCAGGGTGCTGGGTGCTCAGCACTCAGGGTGCTCAGTACTCAGGGTGCTGGGTGCTCAGTGCTCGGGGTGCTGGATGCTCAGTGCTCAGGGTGATCGGTGCTCAGTACTCAGGATGCTGGGTGCTCAGTACTCAGGGTGCTGAATGCTCAGTACTCAGGGTGCTGGGTGCTCAGTCCTCAGGGTGCTGGGTGCTCAGTACTCAGGGTGCTGGGTGCTCTGTGCTCGGTTTGGTGGGTGCTCATTACTCAGGGTGCTGGGTGCTCAGTGCTCGGGGTGCTCGGTGCTCAGTACTCAAGGTGCTGGGTTCTCAGTGCTCACGGTGCTGGGTGCTCAGTCCTCGGGGTGCTCCGTGCTCAGTGCTCAGGGTGCTGGGTGCTCAGTACTCAGGGTGCTCGGTGCTCAGTACTAAGGGTGCTCAGTGCTCAGTACTCAGGTTGCTCAGTGCTCAGTGCTCGGGGTGCTGGGTGCTCAGTACTTAGGGTGCTGGGTGCTCAGTACTCAGGGTGCTGGGTGCTCAGTGCTCAGTACTCAGCGTGCTGGGTGCTCAGTGCTTAGAGTGTTGGGAGCTCAGTACTCAGGGTGCTGGGTGCTCAGTGCTCAGTGCTCAGGGTGCTCAGTGCTCAGGGTGCTCAGTGTTCACGGTGCTGGGTGCTCAGGGTGCTGGGTGCTCAGTGCTCGGGGTGCTGGGTGCTCAGTGCTCAGTGCTCAGGGTGCTGGGTGCTCAGTGCTCAGTGCTCAGGGTGCTGGGTGTTCAGTACTCAGGGTGCTCGGTGCTCAGTGCTCTGGGTGCTGGGTGCTCAGTACTCAGGGTGCTGGGTGCTCAGTCCTCAGGGTGCTCAGTACTCAGGGTGCTCGGTGCTCAGTGCTCAGTACTCAGGGTGCTCAGTGCTCAGTACTCAGAGTGCTTTGTGCTCAGTGCTCAGGGTGTTCAGTGCTCATTACTCAGCGTGCTTTGTGCTCAGTGCTCAGGGTGCTGGGTGCTCAGTGCTCAGGGTGCTGGGTGCTGAGTACTCGGGGTGCTGGGTGTATAGTGCTCGGGGTGCTGGGTGCTCAGTGCTCGGGGTGCTGGGTGCTCAGTGCTCGGGGTGCTAGGTGCTCAGTGCTCGGGGTGCTGGGTGCTCATTGCTCAGTGTGCTGGGTGCTCAGTGCTCGGGGTGCTCGGTGCTCAGTGCTCGGGGTGCTGGGTGCTCAGTACTCGGGGTGCTCGGTGCTCAGTACTCAGGGTGCTGGGTGTTCAGTGCTCAGGGTGCTGGGTGCTCAGTGCTCGGGGTGCTGGGTGCTCGGTGCTCAGGTTGCTGGGTGCTCAGTACTCGGGGTGCTGGGTGCTCAGTACTCAGGGTGCTGGGTGCTCATTGCTCGGGGTGCTGGGTGCTCAGTGCTACGGGTGCTGGGTGCTCAGTGCTCGGGGTGCTGGGTGCTCAGTGCTCGGGGCGCTGGGTGCTCAGGGCTCGGGGTGCTGGGAGCTCAGTACTCAGGGTGCTGGGTGCTCAGTGCTCGGTGTGCTGGGTGCTGAGTGCTCAGGATGCTGGGTGCTCAGTACTCAGGGTGCTCAGTACTCAGGGTGCTGGGTGCTCAGTGCTCGGGGTGCTGGATGCTCAGTGCTCAGGGTGATCGGTGCTCAGTACTCAGGATGCTGGGTGCTCAGTACTCAGGGTGCTGGGTGCTCAGTACTCAGGGTGCTGGGTGCTCAGTCCTCAGGGTGCTCAGTGCTCAGGGTGCTGGGTGCTCAGTGCTCGGGGTGCTCGGTGCTCAGTACTCAGGTTGCTGAGTGCTCAGTACTCAGGTTGCTGGGTGCTCAGTACTCAGGGTGCTGGGTGCTCAGTGCTCAGGGTGCTCAGTGCTCAGTACTCAGGGTGCTGGGTGCTCAGTACTCAGGGTGCTGGGTGCTCAGTGCTCGGGGTGCCGGGTGCTCAGTGCTCGGGGTGCTGGGTGCTCAGTACTCGGGGTGCTCGGTGCTCAGTACTCAGGGTGCTGGGTGCTCAGTACTCAGGGTGCTGGGTGCTCAGTACTCAGGGTGCTCGGTGCTCAGAACTCAGGGTGCTGGGTGCTCAGTGCTCAGGTGCTGGGTGCTAAGTACTCAGGGTGCTGGGTGCTCAGTACTCAGGGTGCTGGGTGCTCAGTGCTCAGGGTGCTGGGTGCTCAGTACTCAGGGTGCTGGGTGCTCAGCACTCAGGGTGCTCAGTACTCAGGGTGCTGGGTGCTCAGTGCTCGGGGTGCTGGGTGCTCAGTACTCAGGGTGCTCAGTACTCAGGGTGCTGGGTGCTCAGTGCTCAGGGTGCTGGATGCTCAGTGCTCAGGGTGATCGGTGCTCAGTACTCAGGATGCTGGGTGCTCAGTACTCAGGGTGCTGGGTGCTCAGTACTCAGGGTGCTGGGTGCTCAGTCCTCAGGGTGCTCAGTGCTCAGGGTGCTGGGTGCTCAGTGCTCGGGGTGCTCGGTGCTCAGTACTCAGGTTGCTGAGTGCTCAGTACTCAGGTTGCTGGGTGCTCAGTACTCAGGGTGCTGGGTGCTCAGTGCTCAGGGTGCTCAGTGCTCAGTACTCAGGGTGCTGGGTGCTCAGTACTCAGGGTGCTGGGTGCTCAGTCCTCAGGGTGCTCAGTGCTCAGGGTGCTGGGTGCTCAGTACTCAGGTTGCTGAGTGCTCAGTACTCAGGTTGCTGGGTGCTCAGTACTCAGGGTGCTGGGTGCTCAGTGCTCAGGGTGCTCAGTGCTCAGTACTCAGGGTGCTGGGTGCTCAGTACTCAGTGTGCTGGGTGCTCTGTGCTCGGGTTGGTGGGTGCTCATTACTCAGGGTGCTGGGTGCTCAGTGCTCGGGGTGCTCGGTGCTCAGTACTCAAGGTGCTGGGTTCTCAGTGCTCACGGTGCTGGGTGCTCAGTCCTCGGGGTGCTCCGTGCTCAGTGCTCAGTGCTCAGGGTGCTGAGTGCTCAGTGCTCAGTGCTCAGGGTGCTGGGTGTTCAGTACTCAGGGTGCTCGGTGCTCAGTGCTCTGGGTGCTGGGTGCTCAGTACTCAGGGTGCTGGGTGCTCAGTCCTCAGGGTGCTCAGTACTCAGGGTGCTCGGTGCTCAGTGCTCAGTACTCAGGGTGCTCAGTGCTCAGTACTCAGAGTGCTTTGTGCTCAGTGCTCAGGGTGTTCAGTGCTCAGTACTCAGCGTGCTTTGTGCTCAGTGCTCAGGGTGCTGGGTGCTCAGTGCTCAGGGTGCTGGGTGCTGAGTACTCGGGGTGCTGGGTGCTCAGTGCTCAGTGCTCAGGGTGCTCAGTGCTCAGGGTGCTCAGTGTTCACGGTGCTGGGTGCTCAGGGTGCTGGGTGCTCAGTGCTCGGGGTGCTGGGTGCTCAGTGCTCAGTGCTCAGGGTGCTGAGTGCTCAGTGCTCAGTGCTCAGGGTGCTGGGTGTTCAGTACTCAGGGTGCTCGGTGCTCAGTGCTCTGGGTGCTGGGTGCTCAGTACTCAGGGTGCTGGGTGCTCAGTCCTCAGGGTGCTCAGTACTCAGGGTGCTCGGTGCTCAGTGCTCAGTACTCAGGGTGCTCAGTGCTCAGTAGTCAGAGTGCTTTGTGCTCAGTGCTCAGGGTGTTCAGTGCTCAGTACTCAGCGTGCTTTGTGCTCAGTGCTCAGGGTGCTGGGTGCTCAGTGCTCAGGGTGCTGGGTGCTGAGTACTCGGGGTGCTGGGTGCATAGTGCTCGGGGTGCTGGGTGCTCAGTGCTCGGGGTGCTGGGTGCTCAGTGCTCGGGGTGCTGGGTGCTCAGTGCTCGGGGTGCTGGGTGCTCATTGCTCAGGGTGCTGGGTGCTCAGTGCTCGGGGTGCTCGGTGCTCAGTGCTCGGGGTGCTGGGTGCTCAGTACTCGGGGTGCTCGGTGCTCAGTACTCAGGGTGCTGGGTGTTCAGTGCTCAGGGTGCTGGGTGCTCAGTGCTCGGGGTGCTGGGTGCTCGGTGCTCAGGTTGCTGGGTGCTCAGTACTCGGGGTGCTGTGTGCTCAGTTCTCAGGGTGCTGGGTGCTCAGTGCTCGGGGTGCTGGGTGCTCAGTGCTCGGGGCGCTGGGTGCTCAGGGCTTGGGGTGCTGGGAGCTCAGTACTCAGGGTGCTGGGTGCTCAGTGCTCGGTGTGCTGGGTGCTGAGTGCTCAGGGTGCTGGGTGCTCAGTACTCGGGGTGCTCGGTGCTCAGTACTCAGGGTGCTGGGTGCTCATTACACAGGGTGCTGGGTGCTCAGTGCTCGGGGTGCTCGCTGCTCAGTACTCTTGGTGCTGGGTGCTCAGTACTCAGGGTGCTGGGTGCTCAGTGCTCGGGGTGCTCGGTGCTCAGTGCTCAGGATGCTCGGTGCTCAGTATTTTGGTGCTGGGTGCTCAGTACTCAGGGTGCTGGGTGCTCAGTGCTCGGGGTGCTCGGTGCTCAGTACTCAGGGTGCTGGGTGCTCAGTGCTCAGGGTGCTGGGTGCTCAGTACTCAGGTTGCTGGGTGCTCAGTGCTCAGGGTGCTGTGTGCTCAGTACTCATGGTGCTGGGTGCTCAGTACTCAGGGTGCTGGGTGCTCAGTGCTCAGGGTGCTGGGTGCTCAGTGCTCAGGGTGCTCGGTGCTCAGTACTCAGGGTGCTGGGTGCTCAGTGCTCGGGGTGCTGGGTGCTCAGTGCTCAGGGTGCTGGGTACTCAGTACTCGGGGTGCTCGGTGCTCAGTACTCAGGGTGCTGGGTGCTCAGTACTCAGGGTGCTGCGTGCTCAGTACTCAGGGTGCTCGGTGCTCAGAACTCAGGGTGCTGGGTGCTCAGTGCTCAGGGTGCTCAGTGCTCAGTACTCAGGGTGCTGGGTGCTCAGTACTCAGGGTGCTGGGTGCTCAGTGCTCGGGGTGCCGGGTGCTCAGTGCTCAGGGTGCTGGGTGCTCAGTACTCGATGTGCTCGGTGCTCAGTACTCAGGGTGCTGGGTGCTCAGTACTCAGGGTGCTGGGTGCTCAGTACTCAGGGTGCTCGGTGCTCAGAACTCAGGGTGCTGGGTGCTCAGTGCTCAGGTGCTGGGTGCTAAGTACTCAGGGTGCTGGGTGCTCAGTACTCAGTGTGCTGGGTGCTCAGTGCTCAGGGTGCTGGGTGCTCAGCACTCAGGGTGCTCAGTACTCAGGGTGCTGGGTGCTCAGTGCTCGGGGTGCTGGGTGCTCTGTACTCAGGGTGCTCAGTACTCAGGGTGCTGGGTGCTCAGTGCTCGGGGTGCTGGATGCTCAGTGCTCAGGGTGATCGGTGCTCAGTACTCAGGATGCTGGGTGCTCAGTACTCAGGGTGCTGGGTGCTCAGTGCTCGGGGTGCTGGATGCTCAGTGCTCGGGGCGCTGGGTGTTCAGGGCTCGGGGTGCTGGGAGCTCAGTACTCAGGGTGCTGGGTGCTCAGTGCTCGGTGTGCTGGGTGCTGAGTGCTCAGGGTGCTGGGTGCTCAGTACTCGGGGTGCTCGGTGCTCAGTACTCAGGGTGCTGGGTGCTCATTACACAGGGTGCTGGGTGCTCAGTGCTCGGGGTGCTCGCTGCTCAGTACTCTTGGTGCTGGGTGCTCAGTACACAGGGTGCTGGGTGCTCAGTGCTCGGGGTGCTCGGTGCTCAGTGCTCAGGATGCTCGGTGCTCAGTACTTTTGGTGCTGGGTGCTCAGTACTCAGGGTGCTGGGTGCTCAGTGCTCGGGGTGCTCGGTGCTCAGTACTCAGGGTGCTGGGTGCTCAGTGCTCAGGGTGCTGGGTGCTCAGTACTCAGGTTGCTGGGTGCTCAGTGCTCAGGGTGCTGTGTGCTCAGTACTCATGGTGCTGGGTGCTCAGTACTCAGGGTGCTGGGTGCTCAGTGCTCAGGGTGCTGGGTGCTCAGTGCTCAGGGTGCTCGGTGCTCAGTACTCAGGGTGCTGGGTGCTCAGTGCTCGGGGTGCTGGGTGCTCAGTGCTCAGGGTGCTGGGTACTCAGTACTCGGGGTGCTCGGTGCTCAGTACTCAGGGTGCTGGGTGCTCAGTACTCAGGGTGCTCGGTGCTCAGAACTCAGGGTGCTGGGTGCTCAGTGCTCAGGTGCTGGGTGCTAAGTACTCAGGGTGCTGGGTGCTCAGTACTCGGGTGCTGGGTGCTCAGTGCTCAGGGTGCTGGGTGCTCAGTACTCAGGGTGCTGGGTGCTCAGCACTCAGGGTGCTCAGTACTCAGGGTGTTGGGTGCTCAGTGCTCGGGGTGCTGGGTGCTCAGTACTCAGGGTGCTCAGTACTCAGGGTGCTGGGTGCTCAGTGCTCGGGGTGCTGGATGCTCAGTGCTCAGGGTGATCGGTGCTCAGTACTCAGGATGCTGTGTGCTCAGTACTCAGGGTGCTGGGTGCTCAGTACTCAGGGTGCTGGGTGCTCAGTCCTCAGGGTGCTCAGTGCTCAGGGTGCTGGGTGCTCAGTGCTCGGGGTGCTCGGTGCTCAGTACTCAGGTTGCTGAGTGCTCAGTACTCAGGTTGCTGGGTGCTCAGTACTCAGGGTGCTGGGTGCTCAGTGCTCAGGGTGCTCAGTGCTCAGTACTCAGGGTGCTGGGTGCTCAGTACTCAGGGTGCTGGGTGCTCAGTGCTCGGGGTGCCGGGTGCTCAGTGCTCAGGGTGCTGGGTGCTCAGTACTCGGGGTGCTCGGTGCTCAGTTCTCAGGGTGCTGGGTGCTCAGTACTCAGGGTGCTGGGTGCTCAGTACTCAGGGTGCTCGGTGCTCAGAACTCAGGGTGCTGGGTGCTCAGTGCTCAGGTGCTGGGTGCTAAGTACTCAGGGTGCTGGGTGCTCAGTACTCAGGTTGCTGGGTGCTCAGTGCTCAGGGTGCTGGGTGCTCAGTACTCAGGGTGCTGGGTGCTCAGCACTCAGGGTGCTCAGTACTCAGGGTGCTGGGTGCTCAGTGCTCGGGGTGCTGGGTGCTCAGTACTCAGGGTGCTCTGTACTCAGGGTGCTGGGTGCTCAGTGCTCGGGGTGCTGGATGCTCAGTGCTCAGGGTGATCGGTGCTCAGTACTCAGGATGCTGGGTGCTCAGTACTCAGGGTGCTAGGTGCTCAGTACTCAGGGTGCTGGGTGCTCAGTCCTCATGGTGCTCAGTGCTCAGGGTGCTGGGTGCTCAGTGCTCGGGGTGCTGGGTGCTCAGTACTCAGGGTGCTCAGTACTCAGGGTGCTGGGTGCTCAGTGCTCGGGGTGCTGGATGCTCAGTGCTCAGGGTGATCGGTGCTCAGTACTCAGGATGCTGGGTGCTCAGTACTCAGGGTGCTGGGTGCTCAGTACTCAGGGTGCTGGGTGCTCAGTCCTCAGGGTGCTCAGTGCTCAGGGTGCTGGGTGCTCAGTGCTCGGGGTGCTCGGTGCTCAGTACTCAGGTTGCTGAGTGCTCAGTACTCAGGTTGCTGGGTGCTCAGTACTCAGGGTGCTGGGTGCTCAGTGCTCAGGGTGCTCAGTGCTCAGTACTCAGGGTGCTGGGTGCTCAGTACTCAGGGTGCTGGGTGCTCAGTGCTCGGGGTGCCGGGTGCTCAGTGCTCAGGGTGCTGGGTGCTCAGTACTCGGGGTGCTCGGTGCTGAGTTCTCAGGGTGCTGGGTGCTCAGTACTCAGGGTGCTGGGTGCTCAGTACTCAGGGTGCTCGGTGCTCAGAACTCAGGGTGCTGGGTGCTCAGTGCTCAGGTGCTGGGTGCTAAGTACTCAGGGTGCTGGGTGCTCAGTACTCAGGGTGCTGGGTGCTCAGTGCTCAGGGTGCTGGGTGCTCAGTACTCAGGGTGCTGGGTGCTCAGCACTCAGGGTGCTCAGTACTCAGGGTGCTGGGTGCTCAGTGCTCGGGGTGCTGGGTGCTCAGTACTCAGGGTGCTCAGTACTCAGGGTGCTGGGTGCTCAGTGCTCGGGGTGCTGGATGCTCAGTGCTCAGGGTGATCGGTGCTCAGTACTCAGGATGCTGGGTGCTCAGTACTCAGGGTGCTAGGTGCTCAGTACTCAGGGTGCTGGGTGCTCAGTCCTCAGGGTGCTCAGTGCTCAGGGTGCTGGGTGCTCAGTGCTCGGGGTGCTCGGTGCTCAGTACTCAGGTTGCTGAGTGCTCAGTACTCAGGTTGCTGGGTGCTCAGTACTCAGTGTGCTGGGTGCTCAGTGCTCAGGGTGCTCAGTGCTCAGTACTCAGGGTGCTGGGTGCTCAGTACTCAGGGTGCTGGGTGCTCAGTCCTCAGGGTACTCAGTGCTCAGGTTGCTGGGTGCTCAGTACTCAGGTTGCTGAGTGCTCAGTACTCAGGTTGCTGGGTGCTCAGTACTCAGGGTGCTGGGTGCTCAGTGCTCAGGGTGCTCAGTGCTCAGTACTCAGGGTGCTGGTTGTTCAGTACTCAGGGTGCTGGGTGCTCTGTGCTCGGGTTGGTGGGTGCTCATTACTCAGGGTGCTGGGTGCTCAGTGCTCGGGGTGCTCGGTGCTCAGTACTCAAGGTGCTGGGTTCTCAGTGCTCACGGTGCTGGGTGCTCAGTCCTCGGGGTGCTCCGTGCTCAGTGCTCAGGGTGCTGGGTGCTCAGTACTCAGGGTGCTCGGTGCTCAGTACTAAGGGTGCTCAGTGCTCAGTACTCAGGTTGCTCAGTGCTCAGTGCTCGGGGTGCTGGGTGCTCAGTACTCAGGGTGCTGGGTGCTCAGTACTCAGGGTGCTGGGTGCTCAGTGCTCAGTACTCAGCGTCCTGGGTGCTCAGTGCTTAGAGTGTTGGGAGCTCAGTACTCAGGGTGCTGGGTGCTCAGTGCTCGGGGTGCTGGGTGCTCAGTGCTCAGTGCTCAGGGTGCTGAGTGCTCAGTGCTCAGGTTGCTGGGTGTTCAGTACTCAGGGTGCTCGGTGCTCAGTGCTCTGGGTGCTGGGTGCTCAGTACTCAGGGTGCTGGGTGCTCAGTCCTCAGGGTGCTCAGTACTCAGGGTGCTCGGTGCTCAGTGCTCAGTACTCAGGGTGCTCAGTGCTCAGTACTCAGAGTGCTTTGTGCTCAGTGCTCAGGGTGTTCAGTGCTCAGTACTCAGCGTGCTTTGTACTCAGTGCTCAGGGTGCTGGGTGCTCAGTGGTCAGGGTGCTGGGTGCATAGTGCTCGGGGTGCTGGGTGCATAGTGCTCGGGGTGCTGGGTGCTCAGTGCTCGGGGTGCTGGGTGCTCAGTGCTCGGGGTGCTGGGTGCTCAGTGCTCGGGGTGCTGGGTGCTCATTGCTCAGGGTGCTGGGTGCTCAGTGCTCGGGGTGCTCGGTGCTCAGTGCTCGGGGTGGTGGGTGCTCAGTACTCGGGGTGCTCGGTGCTCAGTACTCAGGGTGCTGGGTGTTCAGTGCTCAGGATGCTGGGTGCTCAGTGCTCGGGGTGCTGGGTGCTCGGTGCTCAGGTTGCTGGGTGCTCAGTACTCGGGGTGCTGGGTGCTCAGTACTCAGGGTGCTGGGTGCTCATTGCTCGGGGTGCTGGGTGCTCAGTGCTACCGGTGCTGGGTGCTCAGTGCTCGGGGTGCTGGGTGCTCAGTGCTCGGGGTGCTGGGTGCTCAGGGCTCGGGGTGCTGGGAGCTCAGTACTCAGGGTGCTGGGTGCTCAGTGCTCGGTGTGCTGGGTGCTGAGTGCTCAGGGTGCTGGGTGCTCAGTACTCGGGGTGCTGGGTGCTCAGTACTCGGGGTGCTCGGTGCTCAGTACTCAGGGTGCTGGTTGCTCAGTACTCAGGGTGCTGGGTGCTCAGTACTCAGGGTGCTCGGTGCTCAGAACTCAGGGTGCTGGGTGCTCAGTGCTCAGGTGCTGGGTGCTAAGTACTCAGGGTGCTGGGTGCTCAGTACTCAGGGTGCTGGGTGCTCAGTGCTCAGGGTGCTGGGTGCTCAGTACTCAGGGTGCTGGGTGCTCAGCACTCAGGGTGCTCAGTACTCAGGGTGCTGGGTGCTCAGTGCTCGGGGTGCTGGGTGCTCAGTACTCAGGGTGCTCAGTACTGAGGGTGCTGGGTGCTCAGTGCTCGGGGTGCTGGATGCTCAGTGCTCAGGGTGATCGGTGCTCAGTACTCAGGATGCTGGGTGCTCAGTACTCAGGGTGCTGGGTGCTCAGTACTCAGGGTGCTGGGTGCTCAGTCCTCAGGGTGCTCAGTGCTCAGGGTGCTGGGTGCTCAGTGCTCGGGGTGCTCGGTGCTCAGTACTCAGGTTGCTGAGTGCTCAGTACTCAGGTTGCTGGGTGCTCAGTACTCAGGGTGCTGGGTGCTCAGTGCTCAGGGTGCTCAGTGCTCAGTACTCAGGGTGCTGGGTGCTCAGTACTCAGGGTGCTGGGTGCTCAGTCCTCAGGGTGCTCAGTGCTCAGGGTGCTGGGTGCTCAGTGCTCAGGTTGCTGAGTGCTCAGTACTCAGGTTGCTGGGTGCTCAGTACTCAGGGTGCTGGGTGCTCAGTGCTCAGGGTGCTCAGTGCTCAGTACTCAGGGTGCTGGGTGCTCAGTACTCAGGGTGCTGGGTGCTCTGTGCTCGGGTTGGTGGGTGCTCATTACTCAGGGTGCTGGGTGCTCAGTGCTCGGGGTGCTCGGTGCTCAGTACTCAAGGTGCTGGGTTCTCAGTGCTCACGGTGCTGGGTGCTCAGTCCTCGGGGTGCTCCGTGCTCAGTGCTCAGGGTGCTGGGTGCTCAGTACCCAGGGTGCTCGGTGCTCAGTACTAAGGGTGCTCAGTGCTCAGTACTCAGGTTGCTCAGTGCTCAGTGCTCGGGGTGCTGGGTGTTCAGTACTCAGGGTGCTGGGTGCTCAGTCCTCAGGGTGCTCAGTGCTCAGGGTGCTGGGTGCTCAGTGCTCGGGGTGCTCGGTGCTCAGTACTCAGGTTGCTGAGTGCTCAGTACTCAGGTTGCTGGGTGCTCAGTACTCAGGGTGCTGGGTGCTCAGTGCTCAGGGTGCTCAGTGCTCAGTACTCAGGGTGCTGGGTGCTCAGTACTCAGGGTGCTGGGTGCTCAGTGCTCGGGGTGCCGGGTGCACAGTGCTCAGGGTGCTGGGTGCTCAGTACTCGGGGTGCTCGGTGCTCAGTTCTCAGGGTGCTGGGTGCTCAGTACTCAGGGTGCTGGGTGCTCAGTACTCAGGGTGCTCGGTGCTCAGAACTCAGGGTGCTGGGTGCTCAGTGCTCAGGTGCTGGGTGCTAAGTACTCAGGGTGCTGGGTGCTCAGTACTCAGGGTGCTGGGTGCTCAGTGCTCAGGGTGCTGGGTGCTCAGTACTCAGGGTGCTGGGTGCTCAGCACTCAGGGTGCTCAGTACTCAGGGTGCTGGGTGCTCAGTGCTCGGGGTGCTGGGTGCTCAGTACTCAGGGTGCTCAGTACTCAGGGTGCTGGGTGCTCAGTGCTCGGGGTGCTGGATGCTCAGTGCTCAGGGTGATCGGTGCTCAGTACTCAGGATGCTGGGTGCTCAGTACTCAGGGTGCTAGGTGCTCAGTACTCAGGGTGCTGGGTGCTCAGTCCTCAGGGTGCTCAGTGCTCAGGGTGCTGGGTGCTCAGTGCTCGGGGTGCTCGGTGCTCAGTACTCAGGTTGCTGAGTGCTCAGTACTCAGGTTGCTGGGTGCTCAGTACTCAGGGTGCTGGGTGCTCAGTGCTCAGGGTGCTCAGTGCTCAGTACTCAGGGTGCTGGGTGCTCAGTACTCAGGGTGCTGGGTGCTCAGTCCTCAGGGTACTCAGTGCTCAGGGTGCTGGGTGCTCAGTACTCAGGTTGCTGAGTGCTCAGTACTCAGGTTGCTGGGTGCTCAGTACTCAGGGTGCTGGGTGCTCAGTGCTCAGGGTGCTCAGTGCTCAGTACTCAGGGTGCTGGTTGTTCAGTACTCAGGGTGCTGGGTGCTCTGGGCTCGGGTTGGTGGGTGCTCATTACTCAGGGTGCTGGGTGCTCAGTGCTCGGGGTGCTCGGTGCTCAGTACCCAAGGTGCTGGGTTCTCAGTGCTCACGGTGCTGGGTGCTCAGTCCTCGGGGTGCTCCGTGCTCAGTGCTCAGGGTGCTGGGTGCTCAGTACTCAGGGTGCTCGGTGCTCAGTACTAAGGGTGCTCAGTGCTCAGTACTCAGGTTGCTCAGTGCTCAGTGCTCGGGGTGCTGGGTGCTCAGTACTCAGGGTGCTGGGTGCTCAGTACTCAGGGTGCTGGGTGCTCAGTGCTCAGTACTCAGCGTCCTGGGTGCTCAGTGCTTAGAGTGTTGGGAGCTCAGTACTCAGGGTGCTGGGTGCTCAGTGCTCGGGGTGCTGGGTGCTCAGTGCTCAGTGCTCAGGGTGCTGAGTGCTCAGTGCTCAGGTTGCTGGGTGTTCAGTACTCAGGGTGCTCGGTGCTCAGTGCTCTGGGTGCTGGGTGCTCAGTACTCAGGGTGCTGGGTGCTCAGTCCTCAGGGTGCTCAGTACTCAGGGTGCTCGGTGCTCAGTGCTCAGTACTCAGGGTGCTCAGTGCTCAGTACTCAGAGTGCTTTGTGCTCAGTGCTCAGGGTGTTCAGTGCTCAGTACTCAGCGTGCTTTGTGCTCAGTGCTCAGGGTGCTGGGTGCTCAGTGGTCAGGGTGCTGGGTGCTGAGTACTCGGGGTGCTGGGTGCATAGTGCTCGGGGTGCTGGGTGCTCAGTGCTCGGGGTGCTGGGTGCTCAGTGCTCGGGGTGCTGGGTGCTCAGTGCTACCGGTGCTGGGTGCTCAGTGCTCGGGGTGCTGGGTGCTCAGTGCTCGGGGCGCTGGGTGCTCAGGGCTCGGGGTGCTGGGAGCTCAGTACTCAGGGTGCTGGGTGCTCAGTGCTCGGTGTGCTGGGTGCTGAGTGCTCAGGGTGCTGGGTGCTCAGTACTCGGGCTGCTGGGTGCTCAGTACTCGGGGTGCTCGGTGCTCAGTACTCAGGGTGCTGGGTGCTCAGTACTCAGGGTGCTGGGTGCTCAGTACTCAGGGTGCTCGGTGCTCAGAACTCAGGGTGCTGGGTGCTCAGTGCTCAGGTGCTGGGTGCTAAGTACTCAGGTTGCTGGGTGCTCAGTACTCAGGGTGCTGGGTGCTCAGTGCTCAGGGTGCTGGGTGCTCAGTACTCAGGGTGCTGGGTGCTCAGCACTCAGGGTGCTCAGTACTCAGGGTGCTGGGTGCTCAGTGCTCGGGGTGCTGGGTGCTCAGTACTCAGGGTGCTCAGTACTCAGGGTGCTGGGTGCTCAGTGCTCGGGGTGCTGGATGCTCAGTGCTCAGGGTGATCGGTGCTCAGTACTCAGGATGCTGGGTGCTCAGTACTCAGGGTGCTGGGTGCTCAGTACTCAGGGTGCTGGGTGCTCAGTCCTCAGGGTGCTCAGTGCTCAGGGTGCTGGGTGCTCAGTGCTCGGGGTGCTCGGTGCTCAGTACTCAGGTTGCTGAGTGCTCAGTACTCAGGTTGCTGGGTGCTCAGTACTCAGGGTGCTGGGTGCTCAGTGCTCAGGGTGCTCAGTGCTCAGTACTCAGGGTGCTGGGTGCTCAGTACTCAGGGTGCTGGGTGCTCAGTCCTCAGGGTGCTCAGTGCTCAGGGTGCTGGGTGCTCAGTACTCAGGTTGCTGAGTGCTCAGTACTCAGGTTGCTGGGTGCTCAGTACTCAGGGTGCTGGGTGCTCAGTGCTCAGGGTGCTCAGTGCTCAGTACTCAGGGTGCTGGGTGCTCAGTACTCAGGGTGCTGGGTGCTCTGTGCTCGGGTTGGTGGGTGCTCATTACTCAGGGTGCTGGGTGCTCAGTGCTCGGGGTGCTCGGTGCTCAGTACTCAAGGTGCTGGGTTCTCAGTGCTCACGGTGCTGGGTGCTCAGTCCTCGGTGTGCTCCGTGCTCAGTGCTCAGGGTGCTGGGTGCTCAGTACTCAGGGTGCTCGGTGCTCAGTACTAAGGGTGCTCAGTGCTCAGTACTCAGGTTGCTCAGTGCTCAGTGCTCGGGGTGCTGGGTGTTCAGTACTCAGGGTGCTGGGTGCTCAGTACTCAGGGTGCTGGGTGCTCAGTGCTCAGTACTCAGCGTCCTGGGTGCTCAGTGCTTAGAGTGTTGGGAGCTCAGTACTCAGGGTGCTGGGTGCTCAGTGCTCAGTGCTCAGGGTGCTCAGTGCTCAGGGTGCTCAGTGTTCACGGTGCTGGGTGCTCAGGGTGCTGGGTGCTCAGTGCTCGGGGTGCTGGGTGCTCAGTGCTCAGTGCTCAGGGTGCTGAGTGCTCAGTGCTCAGGGTGCTGGGTGTTCAGTACTCAGGGTGCTCGGTGCTCAGTGCTCTGGTTGCTGGGTGCTCAGTACTCAGGGTGCTGGGTGCTCAGTCCTCAGGGTGCTCAGTACTCAGGGTGCTCGGTGCTCAGTGCTCAGTACTCAGGGTGCTCAGTGCTCAGTACTCAGAGTGCTTTGTGCTCAGTGCTCAGGGTGTTCAGTGCTCAGTACTCAGCGTGCTTTGTGCTCAGTGCTCAGGGTGCTGGGTGCTCAGTGCTCAGGGTGCTGGGTGCTGAGTACTCGGGGAGCTGGGTGCATAGTGCTCGGGGTGCTGGGTGCTCAGTGCTCGGGGTGCTGGGTGCTCAGTGCTCGGGGTGCTGGGTGCTCAGTGCTCGGGGTGCTGGGTGCTCATTGCTCAGGGTGCTGGGTGCTCAGTGCTCGGGGTGCTCGGTGCTCAGTGCTCGGGGTGCTGGGTGCTCAGTACTCGGGGTGCTCGGTGCTCAGTACTCAGGGTGCTGGGTGTTCAGTGCTCAGGATGCTGGGTGCTCAGTGCTCGGGGTGCTGGGTGCTCGGTGCTCAGGTTGCTGGGTGCTCAGTACTCGGGGTGCTGGGTGCTCAGTACTCAGGGTGCTGGGTGCTCATTGCTCGGGGTGCTGGGTGCTCAGTGCTACCGGTGCTGGGTGCTCAGTGCTCGGGGTGCTGGGTGCTCAGTGCTCGGGGCGCTGGGTGCTCAGGGCTCGGGGTGCTGGGAGCTCAGTACTCAGGGTGCTGGGTGCTCAGTGCTCGGTGTGCTGGGTGCTGAGTGCTCAGGGTGCTGGGTGCTCAGTACTCGGGGTGCTCGGTGCTCAGTACTCAGGGTGCTGGGTGCTCATTACACAGGGTTCTGGGTGCTCAGTGCTCGGGGTGCTCGCTGCTCAGTACTCTTGGTGCTGGGTGCTCAGTACTCAGGGTGCTGGGTGCTCAGTGCTCGGGGTGCTCGGTGCTCAGTGCTCAGGATGCTCGGTGCTCAGTACTTTTGGTGCTGGGTGCTCAGTACTCAGGGTGCTGGGTGCTCAGTGCTCGGGGTGCTCGGTGCTCAGTACTCAGGGTGCTGGGTGCTCAGTGCTCAGGGTGCTGGGTGCTCAGTACTCAGGTTGCTGGGTGCTCAGTGCTCAGGGTGCTGTGTGCTCAGTACTCATGGTGCTGGGTGCTCAGTACTCAGGGTGCTGGGTGCTCAGTGCTCAGGGTGCTGGGTGCTCAGTGCTCAGGGTGCTCGGTGCTCAGTACTCAGGGTGCTGGGTGCTCAGTGCTCAGGGTGCTGGGTACTCAGTACTCGGGGTGCTCGGTGCTCAGTACACAGGGTGCTGGGTGCTCAGTACTCAGGGTGCTGGGTGCTCAGTACTCATGGTGCTCGGTGCTCAGAACTCAGGGTGCTGGGTGCTCAGTGCTCAGGTGCTGGGTGCTAAGTACTCAGGGTGCTGTGTGCTCAGTACTCAGGGTGCTGGGTGCTCAGTGCTCAGGGTGCTGGGTGCTCAGTACTCAGGGTGCTGGGTGCTCAGCACTCAGGGTGCTCAGTACTCAGGGTGTTGGGTGCTCAGTGCTCGGGGTGCTGGGTGCTCAGTACTCAGGGTGCTCAGTACTCAGGGTGCTGGGTGCTCAGTGCTCGGGGTGCTGGATGCTCAGTGCTCAGGGTGATCGGTGCTCAGTACTCAGGATGCTGGGTGCTCAGTACTCAGGGTGCTGGGTGCTCAGTACTCAGGGTGCTGGGTGCTCAGTCCTCAGGGTGCTCAGTGCTCAGGGTGCTGGGTGCTCAGTGCTCGGGGTGCTCGGTGCTCAGTACTCAGGTTGCTGAGTGCTCAGTACTCAGGTTGCTGGGTGCTCAGTACTCAGGGTGCTGGGTGCTCAGTGCTCAGGGTGCTCAGTGCTCAGTACTCAGGGTGCTGGGTGCTCAGTACTCAGGGTGCTGGGTGCTCAGTGCTCGGGGTGCCGGGTGCTCAGTGCTCAGGGTGCTGGGTGCTCAGTACTCGGGGTGCTCGGTGCTCAGTACTCAGGGTGATGGGTGCTCAGTACTCAGGGTGCTGGGTGCTCAGTACTCAGGGTGCTCGGTGCTCAGAACTCAGGGTGCTGGGTGCTCAGTGCTCAGGTGCTGGGTGCTAAGTACTCAGGGTGCTGGGTGCTCAGTACTCAGGGTGCTGGGTGCTCAGTGCTCAGGGTGCTGGGTGCTCAGTACTCAGGGTGCTGGGTGCTCAGCACTCAGGGTGCTCAGTGCTCAGGGTGCTGGGTGCTCAGTGCTCGGGGTGCTGGGTGCTCAGTACTCAGGGTGCTCAGTACTCAGGGTGCTGGGTGCTCAGTGCTCGGGGTGCTGGATGCTCAGTGCTCAGGGTGATCGGTGCTCAGTACTCAGGATGCTGGGTGCTCAGTACTCAGGGTGCTGGGTGCTCAGTACTCAGGGTGCTGGGTGCTCAGTCCTCAGGGTGCTCAGTGCTCAGTGTGCTGGGTGCTCAGTGCTCGGGGTGCTCGGTGCTCAGTACTCAGGTTGCTGAGTGCTCAGTACTCAGGTTGCTGGGTGCTCAGTACTCAGGGTGCTGGGTGCTCAGTGCTCAGGGTGCTCAGTGCTCAGTACTCAGGGTGCTGGGTGCTCAGTACTCAGGGTGCTGGGTGCTCAGTCCTCAGGGTGCTCAGTGCTCAGGGTGCTGGGTGCTCAGTACTCAGGTTGCTGAGTGCTCAGTACTCAGGTTGCTGGGTGCTCAGTACTCAGGGTGCTGGGTGCTCAGTGCTCAGGGTGATCAGTGCTCAGTACTCAGGGTGCTGGGTGCTCAGTACTCAGGGTGCTGGGTGCTCTGTGCTCGGGTTGGTGGGTGCTCATTACTCAGGGTGCTGGGTGCTCAGTGCTCGGGGTGCTCGGTGCTCAGTACTCAAGGTGCTTTGTTCTCAGTGCTCACGGTGCTGGGTGCTCAGTCCTCGGGGTGCTCCGTGCTCAGTGCTCAGGGTGCTGGGTGCTCAGTACTCAGGTTGCTCGGTGCTCAGTACTAAGGGTGCTCAGTGCTCAGTACTCAGGTTACTCAGTGCTCAGTGCTCGGGGTGCTGGGTGCTCAGTACTCAGGGTGCTGGGTGCTCAGTACTCAGGGTGCTGGGTGCTCAGTGCTTAGAGTGTTGGGAGCTCAGTACTCAGGGTGCTGGGTGCTCAGTGCTCAGGGTGCTCAGTGCTCAGGGTGCTCAGTGTTCACGGTGCTGGGTGCTCAGGGTGCTGGGTGCTCAGTGCTCAGGGTGCTGGGTGCTCAGTACTCAGGGTGCTGGGTGCTCAGTGCTCAGGGTGCTGGGTGCTCAGTACTCAGGGTGCTGGGTGCTCAGCACTCAGGGTGCTCAGTACTCAGGGTGTTGGGTGCTCAGTGCTCGGGGTGCTGGGTGCTCAGTACTCAGGGTGCTCAGTACTCAGGGTGCTGGGTGCTCAGTGCTCGGGGTGCTGGATGCTCAGTGCTCAGGGTGATCGGTGCTCAGTACTCAGGATGCTGGGTGCTCAGTACTCAGGGTGCTGGGTGCTCAGTACTCAGGGTGCTGGGTGCTCAGTCCTCAGGGTGCTCAGTGCTCAGGGTGCTGGGTGCTCAGTGCTCGGGGTGCTCGGTGCTCAGTACTCAGGTTGCTGAGTGCTCAGTACTCAGGTTGCTGGGTGCTCAGTACTCAGGGTGCTGGGTGCTCAGTGCTCAGGGTGCTCAGTGCTCAGTACTCAGAGTGCTGGGTGCTCAGTACTCAGGGTGCTGGGTGCTCAGTGCTCGGGGTGCCGGGTGCTCAGTGCTCAGGGTGCTGGGTGCTCAGTACTCGGGGTGCTCGGTGCTCAGTACTCAGGGTGATGGGTGCTCAGTACTCAGGGTGCTGGGTGCTCAGTACTCAGGGTGCTCGGTGCTCAGAACTCAGGGTGCTGGGTGCTCAGTGCTCAGGTGCTGGGTGCTAAGTACTCAGGGTGCTGGGTGCTCAGTACTCAGGGTGCTGGGTGCTCAGTGCTCAGGGTGCTGGGTGCTCAGTACTCAGGGTGCTGGGTGCTCAGTACTCAGGGTGCTCAGTGCTCAGGGTGCTGGGTGCTCAGTGCTCGGGGTGCTGGGTGCTCAGTACTCAGGGTGCTCAGTACTCAGGGTGCTGGGTGCTCAGTGCTCGGGGTGCTGGATGCTCAGTGCTCAGGGTGATCGGTGCTCAGTACTCAGGATGCTGGGTGCTCAGTACTCAGGGTGCTGGGTGCTCAGTACTCAGGGTGCTGGGTGCTCAGTCCTCAGGGTGCTCAGTGCTCAGTGTGCTGGGTGCTCAGTGCTCGGGGTGCTCGGTGCTCAGTACTCAGGTTGCTGAGTGCTCAGTACTCAGGTTGCTGGGTGCTCAGTACTCAGGGTGCTGGGTGCTCAGTACTCAGGGTGCTGGGTGCTCAGTCCTCAGGGTGCTCAGTGCTCAGGGTGCTGGGTGCTCAGTACTCAGGTTGCTGAGTGCTCAGTACTCAGGTTGCTGGGTGCTCAGTACTCAGGGTGCTGGGTGCTCAGTGCTCAGGGTGCTCAGTGCTCAGTACTCAGGGTGCTGGGTGCTCAGTACTCAGGGTGCTGGGTGCTCTGTGCTCGGGTTGGTGGGTGCTCATTACTCAGGGTGCTGGGTGCTCAGTGCTCGGGGTGCTCGGTGCTCAGTACTCAAGGTGCTTTGTTCTCAGTGCTCACGGTGCTGGGTGCTCAGTCCTCGGGGTGCTCCGTGCTCAGTGCTCAGGGTGCTGGGTGCTCAGTACTCAGGTTGCTCGGTGCTCAGTACTAAGGGTGCTCAGTGCTCAGTACTCAGGTTACTCAGTGCTCAGTGCTCGGGGTGCTGGGTGCTCAGTACTCAGGGTGCTGGGTGCTCAGTACTCAGGGTGCTGGGTGCTCAGTGCTTAGAGTGTTGGGAGCTCAGTACTCAGGGTGCTGGGTGCTCAGTGCTCAGGGTGCTCAGTGCTCAGGGTGCTCAGTGTTCACGGTGCTGGGTGCTCAGGGTGCTGGGTGCTCAGTGCTCGGGGTGCTGGGTGCTCAGTGCTCAGTGCTCAGGGTGCTGAGTGCTCAGTGCTCAGTGTTCAGGGTGCTGGGTGTTCAGTACTAAGGGTGCTCGGTGCTCAGTGCTCTGGGTGCTGGGTGCTCAGTACTCAGGGTGCTGGGTGCTCAGTCCTCAGGGTGCTCAGTACTCAGGGTGCTCGGTGCTCAGTGCTCAGTACTCAGGGTGCTCAGTGCTCAGTACTCAGAGTGCTTTGTGCTCAGTGCTCAGGGTGTTCAGTGCTCAGTACTCAGCGTGCTTTGTGCTCAGTGCTCAGGGTGCTGGGTGCTCAGTGCTCAGGGTGCTGGGTGCTGAGTACTCGGGGTGCTGGGTGCATAGTGCTCGGGGTGCTGGGTGCTCAGTGCTCGGGGTGCTGGGTGCTCAGTGCTCGGGGTGCTGGGTGCTCATTGCTCAGGGTGCTGGGTGCTCAGTGCTCGGGGTGCTCGGTGCTCAGTGCTCAGGGTGCTGGGTGCTCAGTACTCTGGGTGCTCGGTGCTCAGTACTCAGGATGCTGGGTGTTCAGTGCTCAGGGTGCTGGGTGCTCAGTGCTCGGGGTGCTGGGTGCTCGGTGCTCAGGTTGCTGGGTGCTCAGTACTCGGGGTGCTGGGTGCTCAGTACTCAGGGTGCTGGGTGCTCATTGCTCGGGGTGCTGGGTGCTCAGTGCTACGGGTGCTGGGTGCTCAGTGCTCGGGGTGCTGGGTGCTCAGTGCTCGGGGCGCTGGGTGCTCAGGGCTCGGGGTGCTGGGAGCTCAGTACTCAGGGTGCTGGGTGCTCATTGCTCGGGGTGCTGGGTGCTCAGTGCTACGGGTGCTGGGTGCTCAGTGCTCGGGGTGCTGGGTGCTCAGTGCTCGGGGTGCTGGGTGCTCAGGGCTCGGGGTGCTGGGAGCTCAGTACTCAGGGTGCTGGGTGCTCAGTGCTCGGTGTGCTGGGTGCTGAGTGCTCAGGGTGCTGGGTGCTCAGTACTCGGGGTGCTCGGTGCTCAGTACTCAGGGTGCTGGGTGCTCATTACACAGGGTGCTGGGTGCTCAGTGCTCGGGGTGCTCGCTGCTCAGTACTCTTGGTGCTCGGTGCTCAGTACTCAGGGTGCTGGGTGCTCAGTGCTCGGGGTGCTCGGTGCACAGTGCTCAGGATGCTCGGTGCTCAGTACTTTTGGTGCTGGGTGCTCAGTACTCAGGGTGCTGGGTGCTCAGTGCTCGGGGTGCTCGGTGCTCAGTACTCAGGGTGCTGGGTGCTCAGTGCTCAGGGTGCTGGGTGCTCAGTACTCAGGTTGCTGGATGCTCAGTGCTCAGTGTGCTGTGTGCTCAGTACTCATGGTGCTGGGTGCTCAGTACTCAGGGTGCTGGGTGCTCAGTGCTCAGGGTGCTGGGTGCTCAGTGCTCGGGGTGCTCGGTGCTCAGTACTCAGGGTGCTGGGTGCTCAGTGCTCGGGGTGCTGGGTGCTCAGTGCTCAGGGTGCTGGATACTCAGTACTCGGGGTGCTCGGTGCTCAGTACTCAGGGTGCTGGGTGCTCAGTACTCAGGGTGCTGGGTGCTCAGTACTCAGGGTGCTCGGTGCTCAGAACTCAGGGTGCTGGGTGCTCAGTGCTCAGGTGCTGGGTGCTAAGTACTCAGGGTGCTGGGTGCTCAGTACTCGGGTGCTGGGTGCTCAGTGCTCAGGGTGCTGGGTGCTCAGTACTCAGGGTGCTGGGTTCTCAGCACTCAGGGTGCTCAGTACTCAGGGTGTTGGGTGCTCAGTGCTCGGGGTGCTGGGTGCTCAGTACTCAGGGTGCTCAGTACTCAGGGTGCTGGGTGCTCAGTGCTCGGGGTGCTGGATGCTCAGTGCTCAGGGTGATCGGTGCTCAGTACTCATAATGCTGGGTGCTCAGTACTCAGGGTGCTGGGTGCTCAGTACTCAGGGTGCTGGGTGCTCAGTCCTCAGGGTGCTCAGTGCTCAGGGTGCTGGGTGCTCAGTGTTCGGGGTGCTCGGTGCTCAGTATTCAGGTTTCTGAGTGCTCAGTACTCAGGTTGCTGGGTGCTCAGTACTCAGGGTGCTGGGTGCTCAGTGCTCAGGGTGCTCAGTGCTCAGTACTCAGGGTGCTGGGTGCTCAGTACTCAGGGTGCTGGGTGCTCAGTGCTCGGGGTGCCGGGTGCTCAGTGCTCAGGGTGCTGGGTGCTCAGTACTCGGGGTGCTCGGTGCTCAGTACTCAGGGTGCTGGGTGCTCAGTACTCAGGGTGCTGGGTGCTCAGTACTCAGGGTGCTCGGTGCTCAGAACTCAGGGTGCTGGGTGCTCAGTGCTCAGGTGCTGGGTGCTAAGTACTCAGGGTGCTGGGTGCTCAGTACTCAGGGTGCTGGGTGCTCAGTGCTCAGGGTGCTGGGTGCTCAGTACTCAGGGTGCTGGGTGCTCAGCACTCAGGGTGCTCAGTACTCAGGGTGCTGGGTGCTCAGTGCTCGGGGTGCTGGGTGCTCAGTACTCAGGGTGCTCAGTACTCAGGGTGCTGGGTGCTCAGTGCTCGGGGTGCTGGATGCTCAGTGCTCAGGGTGATCGGTGCTCAGTACTCAGGATGCTGGGTGCTCAGTAATCAGGGTGCTGGGTGCTCAGTACTCAGGGTGCTGGGTGCTCAGTCCTCAGGGTGCTCAGTGCTCAGGGTGCTGGGTGCTCAGTGCTCGGGGTGCTCGGTGCTCAGTACTCAGGTTGCTGAGTGCTCAGTACTCAGGTTGCTGGGTGCTCAGTACTCAGGGTGCTGGGTGCTCAGTGCTCAGGGTGCTCAGTGCTCAGTACTCAGGGTGCTGGGTGCTCAGTACTCAGGGTGCTGGGTGCTCAGTCCTCAGGGTGCTCAGTGCTCAGGGTGCTGGGTGCTCAGTACTCAGGTTGCTGAGTGCTCAGTACTCAGGTTGCTGGGTGCTCAGTACTCAGGGTGCTGGGTGCTCAGTGCTCAGGGTGCTCAGTGCTCAGTACTCAGGGTGCTGGGTGCTCAGTACTCAGGGTGCTGGGTGCTCTGTGCTCGGGTTGGTGGGTGCTCATTACTCAGGGTGCTGGGTGCTCAGTGCTCGGGGTGCTCGGTGCTCAGTACTCAAGGTGCTGGGTTCTCAGTGCTCACGGTGCTGGGTGCTCAGTCCTCGGGGTGCTCGGTGCTCAGTACTAAGGGTGCTCAGTGCTCAGTACTCAGGTTGCTCAGTGCTCAGTGCTCGGGGTGCTGGGTGCTCAGTACTCAGGGTGCTGGGTGCTCAGTACTCAGGGTGCTGGGTGCTCAGTGCTCAGTACTCAGCGTGCTGGGTGCTCAGTGCTTAGAGTGTTGGGAGCTCAGTACTCAGGGTGCTGGGTGCTCAGTGCTCAGTGCTCAGGGTGCTCAGTGCTCAGGGTGCTCAGTGTTCACGGTGCTGGGTGCTCAGGGTGCTGGGTGCTCAGTGCTCGGGGTGCTGGGTGCTCAGTGCTCAGTGCTCAGGGTGCTGAGTGCTCAGTTCTCAGTGCTCAGGGTGCTGGGTGTTCAGTACTCAGGGTGCTCGGTGCTCAGTGCTCTGGGTGCTGGGTGCTCAGTACTCAGGGTGCTGGGTGCTCAGTCCTCAGGGTGCTCAGTACTTAGGGTGCTCGGTGCTCAGTGCTCAGTACTCAGGGTGCTCAGTGCTCAGTACTCAGAGTGCTTTGTGCGCAGTGCTCAGGGTGTTCAGTGCTCAGTACTCAGCGTGCTTTGTGCTCAGTGCTCAGGGTGCTGGGTGCTCAGTGCTCAGGGTGCTGGGTGCTGAGTACTCGGGGTGCTGGGTGCATAGTGCTCGGGGTGCTGGGTGCTCAGTGCTCGGGGCGCTGGGTGCTCAGGGCTCGGGGTGCTGGGAGCTCAGTACTCAGGGTGCTGGGTGCTCATTGCTCGGGGTGCTGGGTGCTCAGTGCTACGGGTGCTGGGTGCTCAGTGCTCGGGGTGCTGGGTGCTCAGTGCTCGGGGTGCTGGGTGCTCAGGGCTCGGGGTGCTGGGAGCTCAGTACTCAGGGTGCTGGGTGCTCAGTGCTCGGTGTGCTGGGTGCTGAGTGCTCAGGGTGCTGGGTGCTCAGTACTCGGGGTGCTCGGTGCTCAGTACTCAGGGTGCTGGGTGCTCATTACACAGGGTGCTGGGTGCTCAGTGCTCGGGGTGCTCGCTGCTCAGTACTCTTGGTGCTGGGTGCTCAGTACTCAGGGTGCTGGGTGCTCAGTGCTCGGGGTGCTCGGTGCACAGTGCTCAGGATGCTCGGTGCTCAGTACTTTTGGTGCTGGGTGCTCAGTACTCAGGGTGCTGGGTGCTCAGTGCTCGGGGTGCTCGGTGCTCAGTACTCAGGGTGCTGGGTGCTCAGTTCTCAGGGTGCTGGGTGCTCAGTACTCAGGTTGCTGGATGCTCAGTGCTCAGTGTGCTGTGTGCTCAGTACTCATGGTGCTGGGTGCTCAGTACTCAGGGTGCTGGGTGCTCAGTGCTCAGGGTGCTGGGTGCTCAGTGCTCGGGGTGCTCGGTGCTCAGTACTCAGGGTGCTGGGTGCTCAGTGCTCGGGGTGCTGGGTGCTCAGTGCTCAGGGTGCTGGATACTCAGTACTCGGGGTGCTCGGTGCTCAGTACTCAGGGTGCTGGGTGCTCAGTACTCAGGGTGCTGGGTGCTCAGTACTCAGGGTGCTCGGTGCTCAGAACTCAGGGTGCTGGGTGCTCAGTGCTCAGGTGCTGGGTGCTAAGTACTCAGGGTGCTGGGTGCTCAGTACTCGGGTGCTGGGTGCTCAGTGCTCAGGGTGCTGGGTGCTCAGTACTCAGGGTGCTGGGTTCTCAGCACTCAGGGTGCTCAGTACTCAGGGTGTTGGGTGCTCAGTGCTCGGGGTGCTGGGTGCTCAGTACTCAGGGTGCTCAGTACTCAGGGTGCTGGGTGCTCAGTGCTCGGGGTGCTGGATGCTCAGTGCTCAGGGTGATCGGTGCTCAGTACTCATAATGCTTCGTGCTCAGTACTCAGGGTGCTGGGTGCTCAGTACTCAGGGTGCTGGGTGCTCAGTCCTCAGGGTGCTCAGTGCTCAGGGTGCTGGGTGCTCAGTGTTCGGGGTGCTCGGTGCTCAGTATTCAGGTTTCTGAGTGCTCAGTACTCAGGTTGCTGGGTGCTCAGTACTCAGGGTGCTGGGTGCTCAGTGCTCAGGGTGCTCAGTGCTCAGTACTCAGGGTGCTGGGTGCTCAGTACTCAGGGTGCTGGGTGCTCAGTGCTCGGGGTGCCGGGTGCTCAGTGCTCAGGGTGCTGGGTGCTCAGTACTCGGGGTGCTCGGTGCTCAGTACTCAGGGTGCTGGGTGCTCAGTACTCAGGGTGCTGGGTGCTCAGTACTCAGGGTGCTCGGTGCTCAGAACTCAGGGTGCTGGGTGCTCAGTGCTCAGGTGCTGGGTGCTAAGTACTCAGGGTGCTGGGTGCTCAGTACTCAGGGTGCTGGGTGCTCAGTGCTCAGGGTGCTGGGTGCTCAGTACTCAGGGTGCTGGGTGCTCAGCACTCAGGGTGCTCAGTACTCAGGGTGCTGGGTGCTCAGTGCTCGGGGTGCTGGGTGCTCAGTACTCAGGGTGCTCAGTACTCAGGGTGCTGGGTGCTCAGTGCTCGGGGTGCTGGATGCTCAGTGCTCAGGGTGATCGGTGCTCAGTACTCAGGATGCTGGGTGCTCAGTAATCAGGGTGCTGGGTGCTCAGTACTCAGGGTGCTGGGTGCTCAGTCCTCAGGGTGCTCAGTGCTCAGGGTGCTGGGTGCTCAGTGCTCGGGGTGCTCGGTGCTCAGTACTCAGGTTGCTGAGTGCTCAGTACTCAGGTTGCTGGGTGCTCAGTACTCAGGGTGCTGGGTGCTCAGTGCTCAGGGTGCTCAGTGCTCAGTACTCAGGGTGCTGGGTGCTCAGTACTCAGGGTGCTGGGTGCTCAGTCCTCAGGGTGCTCAGTGCTCAGGGTGCTGGGTGCTCAGTACTCAGGTTGCTGAGTGCTCAGTACTCAGGTTGCTGGGTGCTCAGTACTCAGGGTGCTGGGTGCTCAGTGCTCAGGGTGCTCAGTGCTCAGTACTCAGGGTGCTGGGTGCTCAGTACTCAGGGTGCTGGGTGCTCTGTGCTCGGGTTGGTGGGTGCTCATTACTCAGGGTGCTGGGTGCTCAGTGCTCGGGGTGCTCGGTGCTCAGTACTCAAGGTGCTGGGTTCTCAGTGCTCACGGTGCTGGGTGCTCAGTCCTCGGGGTGCTCGGTGCTCAGTACTAAGGGTGCTCAGTGCTCAGTACTCAGGTTGCTCAGTGCTCAGTGCTCGGGGTGCTGGGTGCTCAGTACTCAGGGTGCTGGGTGCTCAGTACTCAGGGTGCTGGGTGCTCAGTGCTCAGTACTCAGCGTGCTGGGTGCTCAGTGCTTAGAGTGTTGGGAGCTCAGTACTCAGGGTGCTGGGTGCTCAGTGCTCAGTGCTCAGGGTGCTCAGTGCTCAGGGTGCTCAGTGTTCACGGTGCTGGGTGCTCAGGGTGCTGGGTGCTCAGTGCTCGGGGTGCTGGGTGCTCAGTGCTCAGTGCTCAGGGTGCTGAGTGCTCAGTTCTCAGTGCTCAGGGTGCTGGGTGTTCAGTACTCAGGGTGCTCGGTGCTCAGTGCTCTGGGTGCTGGGTGCTCAGTACTCAGGGTGCTGGGTGCTCAGTCCTCAGGGTGCTCAGTACTTAGGGTGCTCGGTGCTCAGTGCTCAGTACTCAGGGTGCTCAGTGCTCAGTACTCAGAGTGCTTTGTGCGCAGTGCTCAGGGTGTTCAGTGCTCAGTACTCAGCGTGCTTTGTGCTCAGTGCTCAGGGTGCTGGGTGCTCAGTGCTCAGGGTGCTGGGTGCTGAGTACTCGGGGTGCTGGGTGCATAGTGCTCGGGGTGCTGGGTGCTCAGTGTTCGGGGTGCTGGGTGCTCAGTGCTCGGGGTGCTGGGTGCTCAGTGCTCGGGGTGCTGGGTGCTCATTGCTCAGGGTGCTGGGTGCTCAGTGCTCGGGGTGCTGGGTGCTCAGTACTCGGGGTGCTCGGTGCTCAGTACTCAGGGTGCTGGGTGTTCAGTGCTCAGGGTGCTGGGTGCTCAGTGCTCGGGGTGCTGGGTGCTCGGTGATCAGGTTGCTGGGTGCTCAGTACTCGGGGTGCTGGGTGCTCAGTACTCAGGGTGCTGGGTGCTCATTGCTCGGGGTGCTGGGTGCTCAGTGCTACGGGTGCTGGGTGCTCAGTGCTCGGGGTGCTGGGTGCTCAGTGCTCGGGGCGCTGGGTGCTCAGGGCTCGGGGTGCTGGGAGCTCTGTACTCAGTGTGCTGGGTGCTCAGTGCTCGTTGTGCTGGGTGCTGAGTGCTCAGGGTGCTGGGTGCTCAGTACTCGGGGTGCTCGGTGCTCAGTACTCAGGGTGCTGGGTGCTCATTACACAGGGTGCTGGGTGCTCAGTGCTCGGGGTGCTCGCTGCTCAGTACTCTTGGTGCTGGGTGCTCAGTACTCAGGGTGCTGGGTGCTCAGTGCTCGGGGTGCTCGGTGCTCAGTGCTCAGGATGCTCGGTGCTCAGTACTTTTGGTGCTGGGTGCTCAGTACTCAGGGTGCTGGGTGCTCAGTGCTCAGGGTGCTCGGTGCTCAGTACTCAGGGTGCTGGGTGCTCAGTGCTCAGGGTGCTGGGTGCTCAGTACTCAGGTTGCTGGGTGCTCAGTGCTCAGGGTGCTGTGTGCTCAGTACTCATGGTGCTGGGTGCTCAGTACTCAGGGTGCTGGGTGCTCAGTGCTCAGGGTGCTGGGTGCTCAGTGCTCGGGGTGCTCGATGCTCAGTACTCAGGGTGCTGGGTGCTCAGTGCTCGGGGTGCTGGGTGCTCAGTGCTCAGGGTGCTGGGTGCTCAGTACTCGGGGTGCTCGGTGCTCAGTACTCAGGGTGCTGCGTGCTCAGTACTCAGGGTGCTGGGTGCTCAGTACTCAGGGTGCTCGGTGCTCAGAACTCAGGGTGCTGGGTGCTCAGTGCTCAGGTGCTGGGTGCTAAGTACTCAGGGTGCTGGGTGCTCAGTACTCAGGGTGCTGGGTGCTCAGTGCTCAGGGTGCTGGGTGCTCAGTACTCAGGGTGCTGGGTGCTCAGCACTCAGGGTGCTCAGTACTCAGTGTGCTGGGTGCTCAGTGCTCGGGGTGCTGGATGCTCAGTGCTCAGGGTGATCGGTGCTCAGTACTCAGGATGCTGGGTGCTCAGTACTCAGGGTGCTGGGTGCTCAGTACTCAGGGTGCTGGGTGCTCAGTCCTCAGGGTGCTCAGTGCTCAGGGTGCTGGGTGCTCAGTGCTCAGGGTGATCGGTGCTCAGTACTCAGGATGCTGGGTGCTCAGTACTCAGGGTGCTGGGTGCTCAGTACTCAGGTTGCTGGGTGCTCAGTACTCAGGGTGCTGGGTGCTCAGTGCTCAGGGTGCTCAGTGCTCAGTACTCAGGGTGCTGGGTGCTCAGTACTCAGGGTGCTGGGTGCTCAGTGCTCGGGTTGGTGGGTGCTCATTACTCAGGGTGCTGGGTGCTCAGTACTCGGGGTGCTGGGTGCTCAGTACTCAGGGTGCTGGGTGCTCATTGCTCGGGGTGCTGGGTGCTCAGTGCTACGGGTGCTGGGTGCTCAGTGCTCGGGGTGCTGGGTGCTCAGTGCTCGGGGCGCTGGGTGCTCAGTGCTCGGGGTTCTCGGTGCTCAGTACTCAGGGTGCTGGGTGCTCAGTGCTCAGGGTGCTCGGTGCTCAGTACTCAGGGTGCTGGGTGCTCAGTGCTCGGTGTGCTCGGTGCTCAGTACGTTGGGTGCTCAGTACTCAGGGTGCTTTGTGCTCAGTGTTCAGGGTGATCGGTGCTCAGTACTCAGGGTGCTCAGTACTCAGGGTGCTGGGTGCTCAGGGCTCGGGGTGCTGGGAGCTCAGTACTCAGGGTGCTGGCTGCTCAGTGCTCGGGGTGCTGGGTGCTGAGTGCTCAGGGTGCTGGGTGCTCAGTACTCGGGGTGCTCGGTGCTCAGTACTCAGGGTGCTGGGTGCTCAGTACTCAGGGTGCTGGGTGCTCAGTACTCAGGGTGCTCGCTGCTCAGTACTCAGGGTGCTGGGTGCTCAGTGCTCAGGGTGCTGGGTGCTCAGTACTCAGGGTGCTCGGTGCTTAGTACTCAGGGTGATCGGTGCTCAGTCCTCAGGGTGCTCAGTACTCAGGGTGCTGGGTGCTCAGTGCTCTGGTTGCTCAGTACTCAGGATGCTGGGTGCTCAGTACTCAGGGTGCTGGGTGCTCAGTGCTCGGGGTGCTGGGTGCTCAGTGCTCGGGGTGCTGGGTGCTCAGTGCTCGGGGTGCTCGGTGCTCAGTGCTCGGGGTGCTGGGTGCTCAGTCCTCGGGGTGCTCGGTGCTCAGTACTCAGGGTGCTGGGTGTTCAGCGCTCAGGGTGCTGGGTGCTCAATGCTCGGGGTGCTGGGTGCTCGGTGCTCAGGTTGCTGGGTGCTCAGTACTCGGGGTGCTGGGTGCTCAGTACTCAGGGTGCTGGGTGCTCATTGCTTGGGGTGCAGGGTGCTCAGTGCTACAGGTGCTGGGTGCTCAGTGCTCGGGGTGCTGGGTGCTCAGTGCTCGGGGCGCTGGGTGCTCAGTGCTCGGGGTGCTCGGTGCTCAGTACTCAGGGTGCTGGGTGCTCAGTGCTCAGGGTGCTCGGTGCTCAGTACTCAGGGTGCTGGGTGCTCAGTGCTCGGTGTGCTCGGTGCTCAGTACATTGGGTGCTCTGTACACAGGGTGCTGGGTGCTCAGTGCTCAGGGTGATCGGTGCTCAGTACTCAGGGTGCTCAGTACTCCGGGTGCTGGGTGCTCAGGGCTCGGGGTGCTCGGAGCTCAGTACTCAGGGTGCTGGGTGCTCAGTGCTCGGTGTGCTGGGTGCTGAGTGCTCAGGGTGCTGGGTGCTCAGTACTCGGGGTGCTCGGTGCTCAGTACTCAGGGTGCTGGGTGCTCAGTACTCAGGGTGCTGGGTGCTCAGTACTCACGGTGCTCGCTGCTCAGTACTCAGGGTGCTGGGTGCTCAGTGCTCAGGGTGCTGGGTGCTCAGTACTCAGGGTGCTCGGTGCTCAGTGCTCAGGGTGATCGGTGCTCAGTCCTCAGGGTGCTCAGTACTCAGGGTGCTGGGTGCTCAGTGCTCTGGTTGCTCAGTACTCAGGGTGCTGGGTGCTCAGTACTCAGGGTGCTGGGTGCTCAGTGCTCGGGGTGCTGGGTGCTCAGTACTCAGGGTGCTGGGTGCTCAGTGCTCAGGGTGCTGGGTGCTCAGTACTCAGGGTGCAGGGTGCTCAGTACTCAGGGTGCTCAGTGCTCGTGGAGCTCGGTGCTCAGTACTCAGGGTGCTGGGTGCTCAGTACTCAGTGCTCGGGGTCCTGGGTTCTCAGCCCTCAATGTGCTTAGTGCACAGTACTCAGGGTGCTGTGTGCTCAGTATTCAGGGTGCTCAGTGCTCGGGGTGCTGGGTGCTCAGTACTCAGGGTGCTGGGTGCTCAGTACTCAGGGTGCTGGGTGCTCATTCTCGGGGTGCTGGGTGCTCAGTGCTCTGGGTGCTGGGTGCTCAGTAGTCGGGGTGCTGGTTGCTCAGTGCTCAGCGTGCTGGGTGATCAGTACTCAGGGTGCTCGGTTCTCAGTACTCAGGGTGCTGGGTTCTCATTCTCGGGGTGCTGGGTGCTCAGTGCTCAGGGTGCTGGGTGCTCAGTGCTCAGGGTCCTCGGTGCTCAGTACTCAGTGTGCTCAGTACTCAGCGTGCTTTGTGCTCAGTGCTCAGGGTGCTGGGTGCTCAGTACTCAGGGTGCTGGGTGCTCAGTACTCACGGTGCTGGGTGCTCAGTACTCGGGGTGCTGGGTGCTCATTACACAGGGTGCTGGGTGCTCAGTGCTCGGGGTGCTCGCTGCTCAGTACTCTTGGTGCTGGGTGCTCAGTACTCAGGGTGCTGGGTGCTCAGTGCTCGGGGTGCTCGGTGCTCAGTGCTCAGGATGCTCGGTGCTCAGTACTTTTGGTGCTGGGTGCTCAGTACTCAGGGTGCTGGGTGCTCAGTGCTCGGGGTGCTCGGTGCTCAGTACTCAGGGTGCTGGGTGCTGAGTGCTCAGGGTGCTGGGTGCTCAGTACTCAGGTTGCTGGGTGCTCAGTGCTCAGGGTGCTGTGTGCTCAGTAATCATGGTGCTGGGTGCTCAGTACTCAGGGTGCTGGGTGCTCAGTGCTCAGGGTGCTGGGTGCTCAGTGCTCGGGGTGCTCGGTGCTCAGTACTCAGGGTGCTGGGTGCTCAGTGCTCGGGGTGCTGGGTGCTCAGTGCTCAGGGTGCTGGGTGCTCAGTACTCGGGGTGCTCGGTGCTCAGTACTCAGGGTGCTGGGTGCTCAGTACTCAGGGTGCTGGGTGCTCAGTACTCAGGGTGCTCGGTGCTCAGAACTCAGGGTGCTGGGTGCTCAGTGCTCAGGTGCTGGGTGCTAAGTACTCAGGGTGCTGGGTGCTCAGTACTCAGGGTGCTGGGTGCTCAGTGCTCAGGGTGCTGGGTGCTCAGTACTCAGGGTGCTGGGTGCTCAGCACTCAGGGTGCTCAGTACTCAGGGTGCTGGGTGCTCAGTGCTCGGGGTGCTGGGTGCTCAGTACTCAGGGTGCTCAGTACTCAGGGTGCTGGGTGCTCAGTGCTCGGGGTGCTGGATGCTCAGTGCTCAGGGTGATCGGTGCTCAGTACTCAGGATGCTGGGTGCTCAGTACTCAGGGTGCTGGGTGCTCAGTACTCAGGGTGCTGGGTGCTCAGTCCTCAGGGTGCTCAGTGCTCAGGGTGCTGGGTGCTCAGTGCTCGGGGTGCTCGGTGCTCAGTACTCAGGTTGCTGAGTGCTCAGTACTCAGGTTGCTGGGTGCTCAGTACTCAGGGTGCTGGGTGCTCAGTGCTCAGGGTGCTCAGTGCTCAGTACTCAGGGTGCTGGGTGCTCAGTACTCAGGGTGCTGGGTGCTCAGTGCTCGGGTTGGTGGGTGCTCATTACTCAGGGTGCTGGGTGCTCAGTGCTCGGGGTGCTCGGTGCTCAGTACTCAAGGTGCCTGGTGCTCAGTGCTCACGGTGCTGGGTGCTCAGTCCTCGGGGTGCTCCGTGCTCAGTGCTCAGGGTGCTGGGTGCTCAGTGCTCAGGGTGCTGGGTGATCAGTGCTCGGCGTGCTGGGTGCTCAGTGCTCAGTACTCAGGTTGCTGGGTGCTCAGTGCTCAGGGTGCTGGGTGCTCAGTGCTCAGTACTCAGGGTGCTGGGTGCTCAGTGCTCAGGGTGCTGGGTGCTCAGTACTCAGGGTGCTCGGTGCTCAGTACTCAGGGTGATCGGTGCTCAGTCCTCAGGGTGCTCAGTACTCAGGGTGCTGGGTGCTCAGTGCTCTGGTTGCTCAGTACTCAGGGTGCTGGGTGCTCAGTACTCAGGGTGCTGGGTGCTCAGTGCTGGGGGTGCTGGGTGCTCAGTGCTCGGGGTGCTGGGTGCTCAGTGCTCGGGGTGCTCGGTGCTCAGTGCTCGGGGTGCTGGGTGCTCAGTCCTCGGGGTGCTCGGTGCTCAGTACTCAGGGTGCTGGGTGTTCAGTGCTCAGGGTGCTGGGTGCTCAATGCTCGGGGTGCTGGGTGCTCGGTGCTCAGGTTGCTGGGTGCTGAGTACTCGGGGTGCTGGGTGCTCAGTACTCAGGGTGCTTGGTGCTCATTGCTCGGGGTGCTGGGTGCTCAGTGCTACGGGTGCTGGGTGCTCAGTGCTCGGTGTGCTCGGTGCTCAGTACATTGGGTGCTCAGTACTCAGGGTGCTGGGTTCTCAGGGCTCGGGGTGCTGGGAGCTCAGTACTCAGGGTGCTGGGTGCTCAGTGCTCGGTGTGCTGGGTGCTGAGTGCTCAGGGTGCTGGGTGCTCAGTACTCGGGGTGCTCGGTGCTCAGTACTCAGGGTGCTGGGTGCTCAGTACTCAGGGTGCTGGGTGCTCAGTACTCAGGGTGCTCGCTGCTCAGTACTCAGGGTGCTGGGTGCTCAGTGCTCAGGGTGCTGGGTGCTCAGTACTCAGGGTGCTCGGTGCTCAGTGCTCAGGGTGATCGGTGCTCAGTCCTCAGGGTGCTCAGTACTCAGGGTGCTGGGTGCTCAGTGCTCTGGTTGCTCGGTGCTCAGTACTCAGGGTGCTGGGTGCTCAGTACTCAGGGTGCTGGGTGCTCAGTACTCAGGGTGCTCGGTGCTCAGAACTCAGGGTGCTGGGTGCTCAGTGCTCAGGTGCTGGGTGCTAAGTACTCAGGGTGCTGGGTGCTCAGTACTCAGGGTGCTGGGTGCTCAGTTCTCAGGGTGCTGGGTGCTCAGTACTCAGGGTGCTGGGTGCTCAGCACTCAGGGTGCTCAGTACTCAGGGTGCTGGGTGCTCAGTGCTCGGGGTGCTGGGTGCTCAGTACTCAGGGTGCTCAGTACTCAGGGTGCTGGGTGCTCAGTGCTCGGGGTGCTGGATGCTCAGTGCTCAGGGTGATCGGTGCTCAGTACTCAGGATGCTGGGTGCTCAGTACCCAGGGTGCTGGGTGCTCAGTACTCAGGGTGCTGGGTGCTCAGTCCTCAGGGTGCTCAGTGCTCAGGGTGCTGGGTGCTCAGTGCTCGGGGTGCTCGGTGCTCAGTACTCAGGTTGCTGAGTGCTCAGTACTCAGGTTGCTGGGTGCTCAGTACTCAGGGTGCTGGGTGCTCAGTGCTCAGGGTGCTCAGTGCTCAGTACTCAGGGTGCTGGGTGCTCAGTACTCAGGGTGCTGGGTGCTCAGTGCTCGGGTTGGTGGGTGCTCATTACTCAGGGTGCTGTGTGCTCAGTGCTCGGGGTGCTCGGTGCTCAGTACTCAAGGTGCCTGGTGCTCAGTGCTCACGGTGCTGGGTGCTCAGTGCTCTGGTTGCTCAGTACTCAGGGTGCTGGGTGCTCAGTACTCAGGGTGCTGGGTGCTCAGTGCTCGGGGTGCTGGGTGCTCAGTACTCAGGGTGCTGGGTGCTCAGTGCTCAGGGTGCTGGGTGCTCAGTACTCAGGGTGCTGGGTGCTCAGTACTCAGGGTGCTCAGTGCTCGGGGAGCTCGGTGCTCAGTACTCAGGGTGCTGGGTGCTCAGTACTCAGTGCTCGGGGTCCTGGGTTCTCAGCCCTCTGGGTGCTTAGTGCACAGTACTCAGGGTGCTGGGTGCTCAGTATTCAGGGTGCTCAGTGCTCGGGGTGCTGGGTGCTCAGTACTCAGGGTGCTGGGTGCTCAGTACTCAGGGTGCTGGGTGCTCATTCTCGGGGTGCTGGGTGCTCAGTGCTCTGGGTGCTGGGTGCTCAGTACTCGGGGTGCTGGTTGATCAGTGCTCAGCGTGCTGGGTGCTCAGTACTCAGATTGCTCGGTTCTCAGTACTCAGGGTGCTCTGTGCTCATTCTCGGGGTGCTGGGTGCTCAGTGCTCAGGGTGCTGGGTGCTCAGTGCTCAGGGTCCTTGGTGCTCAGTACTCAGTGTGCTCAGTACTCAGCGTGCTTTGTGCTCAGTGCTCAGGGTGCTGGGTGCTCAGTACTCACGGTGCTGGGTGCTCAGTACTCGGGGTGCTGGGTGCTCATTACACAGGGTGCTGGGTGCTCAGTGCTCGGGGTGCTCGGTGCTCAGTACTCTTGGTGCTGGGTGCTCAGTACTCAGGGTGCTGGGTGCTCAGTGCTCGGGGTGCTCGGTGCTCAGTGCTCAGGATGCTCGGTGCTCAGTACTTTTGGTGCGGGGTGCTCAGTACTCAGGGTGCTGGGTGCTCAGTGCTCGGGGTGCTCGGTGCTCAGTACTCAGGGTGCTGGGTGCTCAGTACTCAGGGTGCTGGGTGCTCAGTGCTCAGGGTGCTGGGTGCTCAGTGCTCGGGGTGCTCGGTGCTCAGTACTCAGGGTGCTGGGTGCTCAGTGCTCGGGGTGCTGGGTGCTCAGTGCTCAGGGTGCTGGGTGCTCAGTACTCGGGGTGCTCGGTGCTCAGTACTCAGGGTGCTGGGTGCTCAGTACTCAGGGTGCTGGGTGCTCAGTACTCAGGGTGCTCGGTGCTCAGAACTCAGGGTGCTGGGTGCTCAGTGCTCAGGTGCTGGGTGCTAAGTACTCAGGGTGCTGGGTGCTCAGTACTCAGGGTGCTGGGTGCTCAGTGCTCAGGGTGCTGGGTGCTCAGTACTCAGGGTGCTGGGTGCTCAGCACTCAGGGTGCTCAGTACTCAGGGTGCTGGGTGCTCAGTGCTCGGGGTGCTGGGTGCTCAGTACTCAGGGTGCTCAGTACTCAGTACTCAGGATGCTGGGTGCTCAGTACTCAGGGTGCTGGGTGCTCAGTACTCAGGGTGCTGGGTGCTCAGTCCTCAGGGTGCTCAGTGCTCAGGGTGCTGGGTGCTCAGTGCTCGGGTTGCTCGGTGCTCAGTACTCAGGTTGCTGAGTGCTCAGTACTCAGGTTGCTGGGTGCTCAGTACTCAGGGTGCTGGGTGCTCAGTGCTCAGGGTGCTCAGTGCTCAGTACTCAGGGTGCTGGGTGCTCAGTACTCAGGGTGCTGGGTGCTCAGTTCTCGGGTTGGTGGGTATCTCATTACTCAGGGTGCTGGGTGCTCAGTGCTCGTGGTGCTCGGTGCTCAGTACTCAAGGTGCCTGGTGCTCAGTGCTCACGGTGCTGGGTGCTCAGTCCTCGGGGTGCTCCGTGCTCAGTGCTCAGGGTGCTGGGTGCTCAGTACTCAGGGTGCTCGGTGCTCAGTACTAAGGGTGCTCAGTGCTCAGTACTCAGGTTGCTCAGTGCTCAGTGCTCGGGGTGCTGGGTGCTCAGTACTCAGGGTGCTGGGTGCTCAGTACTCAGGGTGCTGGGTGCTCAGTGCTCAGTACTCAGGGTGCTCAGTGCTCAGGGTGCTCAGTGTTCACGGTGCTGGGTGCTCAGGGTGCTGGGTGCTCAGTGCTCGGGGTGCTGGGTGCTCAGTGCTCAGTGCTCAGGGTGCTGGGTGCTCAGTGCTCAGTGCTCAGGGTGCTGGGTGCTCAGTACTCAGGGTGCTGGGTGCTCAGTCCTCAGGGTGCTCAGTCCTCGGGGTGCTCGGTGCTCAGTATTCAGGGTGCTGGGTGTTCAGTGCTCAGGGTGCTGGGTGCTCAATGCTCCGGGTGCTGGGTGCTCGGTGCTCAGGTTGCTGGGTGCTCAGTACTCGGGGTGCTGGGTGCTCAGTACTCAGGGTGCTGGGTGCTCATTGCTCGGGGTGCTGGGTGCTCAGTGCTACGGGTGCTGGGTGCTCAGTGCTCGGGGCGCTGGGTGCTCAGTGCTCGGGGTGCTCGGTGCTCAGTACTCAGGGTGCTGGGTGCTCAGTGCTCAGGGTGCTCGGTGCTCAGTACTCAGGGTGCTGGGTGCTCAGTGCTCGGGGCGCTGGGTGCTCAGTGCTCGGGGTGCTCGGTGCTCAGTACTCAGGGTGCTGGGTGCTCAGTGCTCAGGGTGCTGGGTGCTCAGTACTCAGGGTGCTCGGTGCTCAGTGCTCGGTGTGCTCGGTGCTCAGTACATTGGGTGCTCAGTACTCAGGGTGCTGGGTGCTCAGTGCTCTGGTTGCTCAGTACTCAGGGTGCTGGTTGCTCAGTAATCAGGGTGCTGGGTGCTCAGGGCTCGGGGTGCTGGGTGCTCAGTACTCAGGGTGCTGGGTGCTCAGTACTCAGGGTGCTCAGTGTTCGTGGAGCTCGGTGCTCAGTACTCAGGGTGCTGGGTACTCAGTACTCAGTGCTCGGGGTCCTGGGTTCTCAGCCCTCTGGGTGCTTAGTGCACAGTACTCAGGGTGCTGGGTGCTCAGTATTCAGGGTGCTCAGTGCTCGGGGTGCTGGGTGCTCAGTACTCAGGGTGCTGGGTGCTCAGTACTCAGGGTGCTGGGTGCTCATTCTCGGGGTGCTGGGTGCTCAGTGCTCTGGGTGCTGGGTGCGCAGTACTCGGGGTGCTGGTTGCTCAGTGCTCAGCGTGCTGGGTGCTCAATACTCAGGGTGCTCGGTTCTCAGTACTCAGGGTGCTTGGTGCTCATTCTCGGGGTGCTGGGTGCTCAGTGCTCAGGGTGCTGGGTGCTCAGTGCTCAGGGTCCTCGGTGCTCAGTACTCAGTGTGCTCAGTACTCAGCGTGCTTTGTGCTCAGTGCTCAGGGTGCTGGGTGCTCAGTACTCAGGGTGCTGGGTGCTCAGTACTCACGGTGCTGGGTGCTCAGTACTCGGGGTGCTGGGTGCTCATTACACAGGGTGCTGGGTGCTCAGTGCTCGGGGTGCTCGCTGCTCAGTACTCTTGGTGCTGGGTGCTCAGTACTCAGGGTGCTGGGTGCTCAGTGCTCGGGGTGCTGGATGCTCAGTGCTCAGGGTGATCGGTGCTCAGTACTCAGGATGCTGGGTGCTCAGTACTCAGGGTGCTGGGTGCTCAGTACTCAGGGTGCTGGGTGCTCAGTCCTCAGGGTGCTCAGTGCTCACGGTGCTGGGTGCTCAGTGCTCGGGGTGCTCGGTGCACAGTACTCAGGTTGCTGAGTGCTCAGTACTCAGGTTGCTGGGTGCTCAGTACTCAGGGTGCTGGGTGCTCAGTGCTCAGGGTGCTCAGTGCTCAGTACTCAGGGTGCTGGGTGCTCAGTACTCAGGGTGCTGGGTGCTCAGTGCTCGGGTTGGTGGGTGCTAATTACTCAGGGTGCTGGGTGCTCAGTGCTCGGGGTGCTCGGTGCTCAGTACTCAAGGTGCCTGGTGCTCAGTGCTCAGGGTGCTGGGTGCTCCGTGCTCTGGTTGCTCAGTACTCAGGGTGCTGGGTGCTCAGTACTCAGGGTGCTGGGTGCTCAGTGCTCGGGGTGCTGGGTGCTCAGTACTCAGGGTGCTGGGTGCTCAGTGCTCAGGGTGATGGGTGCTCAGTACTCAGGGTGCTGGGTGCTCAGTACTCAGGGTGCTCAGTGCTCGGGGAGCTCGGTGCTCAGTACTCAGGGTGCTGGGTGCTCAGTACTCAGTGCTCGGGGTCCTGGGTTCTCAGCCCTCTGGGTGCTTAGTGCACAGTACTCAGGGTGCTGGGTGCTCAGTATTCAGGGTGCTCAGTGCTCGGGGTGCTGGGTGCTCAGTACTCAGGGTGCTGGGTGCTCAGTACTCAGGGTGCTGGGTGCTCATTCTCGGGGTGCTGGGTGCTCAGTGCTCTGGGTGCTGGGTGCTCAGTACTCGGGGTGCTGGTTGCTCAGTGCTCAGCGTGCTGGGTGCTCAGTACTCAGGGTGCTCGGTTCTCAGTACTCAGGGTGCTCTGTGCTCATTCTCGGGGTGCTGGGTGCTCAGTGCTCAGGGTGCTGGGTGCTCAGTGCTCAGGGTCCTTGGTGCTCAGTACTCAGTGTGCTCAGTACTCAGCGTGCTTTGTGCTCAGTGCTCAGGGTGCTGGGTGCTCAGTACTCACGGTGCTGGGTGCTCAGTACTCGGGGTGCTGGGTGCTCATTACACAGGGTGCTGGGTGCTCAGTGCTCGGGGTGCTCGGTGCTCAGTACTCTTGGTGCTGGGTGCTCAGTACTCAGGGTGCTGGGTGCTCAGTGCTCGGGGTGCTCGGTGCTCAGTGCTCAGGATGCTCGGTGCTCAGTACTTTTGGTGCGGGGTGCTCAGTACTCAGGGTGCTGGGTGCTCAGTGCTCGGGGTGCTCGGTGCTCAGTACTCAGGGTGCTGGGTGCTCAGTACTCAGGGTGCTGGGTGCTCAGTGCTCAGGGTGCTGGGTGCTCAGTGCTCGGGGTGCTCGGTGCTCAGTACTCAGGGTGCTGGGTGCTCAGTGCTCGGGGTGCTGGGTGCTCAGTGCTCAGGGTGCTGGGTGCTCAGTACTCGGGGTGCTCGGTGCTCAGTACTCAGGGTGCTGGGTGCTCAGTACTCAGGGTGCTGGGTGCTCAGTACTCAGGGTGCTCGGTGCTCAGAACTCAGGGTGCTCAGTGCTCAGGGTGCTGGGTGCTCAGTGCTCGGGGTGCTCGGTGCTCAGTACTCAGATTGCTGAGTGCTCAGTACTCAGGTTGCTGGGTGCTCAGTACTCAGGGTGCTGGGTGCTCAGTGCTCAGGGTGCTCAGTGCTCAGTACTCAGGGTGCTGGGTGCTCAGTACTCAGGGTGCTGGGTGCTCAGTTCTCGGGTTGGTGGGTATCTCATTACTCAGGGTGCTGGGTGCTCAGTGCTCGTGGTGCTCGGTGCTCAGTACTCAAGGTGCCTGGTGCTCAGTGCTCACGGTGCTGGGTGCTCAGTCCTCGGGGTGCTCCGTGCTCAGTGCTCAGGGTGCTGGGTGCTCAGTACTCAGGGTGCTCGGTGCTCAGTACTAAGGGTGCTCAGTGCTCAGTACTCAGGTTGCTCAGTGCTCAGTGCTCGGGGTGCTGGGTGCTCAGTACTCAGGGTGCTGGGTGCTCAGTACTCAGGGTGCTGGGTGCTCAGTGCTCAGTACTCAGGGTGCTCAGTGCTCAGGGTGCTCAGTGTTCACGGTGCTGGGTGCTCAGGGTGCTGGGTGCTCAGTGCTCGGGGTGCTGGGTGCTCAGTGCTCAGTGCTCAGGGTGCTGGGTGCTCAGTGCTCAGTGCTCAGGGTGCTGGGTGTTCAGTACTCAGGGTGCTCGGTGCTCAGTGCTCTGGGTGCTGGGTGCTCAGTACTCAGGGTGCTGGGTGCTCAGTCCTCAGGGTGCTCAGTCCTCGGGGTGCTCGGTGCTCAGTATTCAGGGTGCTGGGTGTTCAGTGCTCAGGGTGCTGGGTGCTCAATGCTCGGGGTGCTGGGTGCTCGGTGCTCAGGTTGCTGGGTGCTCAGTACTCGGGGTGCTGGGTGCTCAGTACTCAGGGTGCTGGGTGCTCATTGCTCGGGGTGCTGGGTGCTCAGTGCTACGGGTGCTGGGTGCTCAGTGCTCGGGGCGCTGGGTGCTCAGTGCTCGGGGTGCTCGGTGCTCAGTACTCAGGGTGCTGGGTGCTCAGTGCTCAGGGTGCTCGGTGCTCAGTACTTTTGGTGCGGGGTGCTCAGTACTCACGGTGCTGGGTGCTCAGTACTCGGGGTGCTGGGTGCTCATTACACAGGGTGCTGGGTGCTCAGTGCTCGGGGTGCTCGCTGCTCAGTACTCTTGGTGCTGGGTGCTCAGTACTCAGGGTGCTGGGTGCTCAGTGCTCGGGGTGCTGGATGCTCAGTGCTCAGGGTGATCGGTGCTCAGTACTCAGGATGCTGGGTGCTCAGTACTCAGGGTGCTGGGTGCTCAGTACTCAGGGTGCTGGGTGCTCAGTCCTCAGGGTGCTCAGTGCTCACGGTGCTGGGTGCTCAGTGCTCGGGGTGCTCGGTGCACAGTACTCAGGTTGCTGAGTGCTCAGTACTCAGGTTGCTGGGTGCTCAGTACTCAGGGTGCTGGGTGCTCAGTGCTCAGGGTGCTCAGTGCTCAGTACTCAGGGTGCTGGGTGCTCAGTACTCAGGGTGCTGGGTGCTCAGTGCTCGGGTTGGTGGGTGCTCATTACTCAGGGTGCTGGGTGCTCAGTGCTCGGGGTGCTCGGTGCTCAGTACTCAAGGTGCCTGGTGCTCAGTGCTCACGGTGCTGGGTGCTCAGTGCTCTGGTTGCTCAGTACTCAGGGTGCTGGGTGCTCAGTACTCAGGGTGCTGGGTGCTCAGTGCTCGGGGTGCTGGGTGCTCAGTACTCAGGGTGCTGGGTGCTCAGTGCTCAGGGTGCTGGGTGCTCAGTATTCAGGGTGCTCAGTGCTCGGGGTGCTGGGTGCTCAGTACTCACGGTGCTGGGTGCTCAGTACTCGTGGTGCTGGGTGCTCATTACACAGGGTGCTGGGTGCTCAGTGCTCGGGGTGCTCGGTGCTCAGTACTCTTGGTGCTGGGTGCTCAGTACTCAGGGTGCTGGGTGCTCAGTGCTCGGGGTGCTCGGTGCTCAGTGCTCAGGATGCTCGGTGCTCAGTACTTTTGGTGCGGGGTGCTCAGTACTCAGGGTGCTGGGTGCTCAGTGCTCGGGGTGCTCGGTGCTCAGTACTCAGGGTGCTGGGTGCTCAGTACTCAGGGTGCTGGGTGCTCAGTGCTCAGGGTGCTGGGTGCTCAGTGCTCGGGGTGCTCGGTGCTCAGTACTCAGGGTGCTGGGTGCTCAGTGCTCGGGGTGCTGGGTGCTCAGTGCTCAGGGTGCTGGGTGCTCAGTACTCGGGGTGCTCGGTGCTCAGTACTCAGGGTGCTGGGTGCTCAGTACTCAGGGTGCTGGGTGCTCAGTACTCAGGGTGCTCGGTGCTCAGAACTCAGGGTGCTGGGTGCTCAGTGCTCAGGTGCTGGGTGCTAAGTACTCAGGGTGCTGGGTGCTCAGTACTCAGGGTGCTGGGTGCTCAGTGCGCAGGGTGCTGGGTGCTCAGTACTCAGGGTGCTGGGTGCTCAGCACTCCGGGTGCTCAGTACTCAGGGTGCTGGGTGCTCAGTGCTCGGGGTGCTGGGTGCTCAGTACTCAGGGTGCTCAGTACTCAGGGTGCTGGGTGCTCAGTGCTCGGGGTGCTGGATGCTCAGTGCTCAGGGTGATCGGTGCTCAGTACTCAGGATGCTGGGTGCTCAGTACTCAGGGTGCTGGGTGCTCAGTACTCAGGGTGCTGGGTGCTCAGTCCTCAGGGTGCTCAGTGCTCAGGGTGCTGGGTGCTCAGTGCTCGGGGTGCTCGGTGCTCAGTACTCAGATTGCTGAGTGCTCAGTACTCAGGTTGCTGGGTGCTCAGTACTCAGGGTGCTGGGTGCTCAGTGCTCAGGGTGCTCAGTGCTCAGTACTCAGGGTGCTGGGTGCTCAGTACTCAGGGTGCTGGGTGCTCAGTGCTCGGGTTGGTGGGTGCTCATTACTCAGGGTGCTGGGTGCTCAGTGCTCGGGGTGCTCGGTGCTCAGTACTCAAGGTGCCTGGTGCTCAGTGCTCACGGTGCTGGGTGCTCAGTCCTCGGGGTGCTCCGTGCTCAGTGCTCAGGGTGCTGGGTGCTCAGTACTCAGGGTGCTCGGTGCTCAGTACTAAGGGTGCTCAGTGCTCAGTACTCAGGTTGCTCAGTGCTCAGTGCTCGGGGTGCTGGGTGCTCAGTACTCAGGGTGCTGGGTGCTCAGTGCTCGGGGTGCTGGATGCTCAGTGCTCAGGGTGATCGGTGCTCAGTACTCAGGATGCTGGGTGCTCAGTACTCAGGGTGCTGGGTGCTCAGTACTCAGGGTGCTGGGTGCTCAGTCCTCAGGGTGCTCAGTGCTCACGGTGCTGGGTGCTCAGTGCTCGGGGTGCTCGGTGCACAGTACTCAGGTTGCTGGGTGCTCATTCTCGGGGTGCTGGGTGCTCAGTGCTCTGGGTGCTGGGTGCTCAGTACTCGGGGTGCTGGTTGCTCAGTGCTCAGCGTGCTGGGTGCTCAGTACTCAGGGTGCTCGGTTCTCAGTACTCAGGGTGCTCAGTGCTCGGGGAGCTCGGTGCTCAGTACTCAGGGTGCTGGGTGCTCAGTACTCAGTGCTCGGGGTCCTGGGTTCTCTGCCCTCTGGGTGCTTAGTGCACAGTACTCAGGGTGCTGGGTGCTCAGTATTCAGGGTGCTCAGTGCTCGGGGTGCTGGTTGCTCAGTACTCAGGGTGCTGGGTGCTCAGTACTCAGGGTGCTGGGTGCTCATTCTCGGGGTGCTGGGTGCTCAGTGCTCTGGGTGCTGGGTGCTCAGTACTCGGGGTGCTGGTTGCTCAGTGCTCAGCGTGCTGGGTGCTCAGTACTCAGGGTGCTCGGTTCTCAGTACTCAGGGTGCTCTGTGCTCATTCTCGGGGTGCTGGGTGCTCAGTGCTCAGGGTGCTGGGTGCTCAGTGCTCAGGGCCCTTGGTGCTCAGTACTCAGTGTGCTCAGTACTCAGCGTGCTTTGTGCTCAGTGCTCAGGGTGCTGGGTGCTCAGTACTCACGGTGCTGGGTGCTCAGTACTCGGGGTGCTGGGTGCTCATTACACAGGGTGCTGGGTGCTCAGTGCTCGGGGTGCTCGGTGCTCAGTACTCTTGGTGCTGGGTGCTAAGTACTCAGGGTGCTGGGTGCTCAGTGCTCGGGGTGCTCGGTGCTCAGTGCTCAGGATGCTCGGTGCTCAGTACTTTTGGTGTGGGGTGCTCAGTACTCAGGGTGCTGGGTGCTCAGTGCTCGGGGTGCTCGGTGCTCAGTACTCAGGGTGCTGGGTGATCAGTACTCAGGGTGCTGGGTGCTCAGTGCTCAGGGTGCTGGGTGCTCAGTGCTCGGGGTGCTCGGTGCTCAGTACTCAGGGTGCTGGGTGCTCAGTGCTCGGGGTGCTGGGTGCTCAGTGCTCAGGGTGCTGGGTGCTCAGTACTCGGGGTGCTCGGTGCTCAGTACTCAGGGTGCTGGGTGCTCAGTACTCAGGGTGCTGGGTGCTCAGTACTCAGGGTGCTCGGTGCTCAGAACTCAGGGTGCTGGGTGCTCAGTGCTCAGGTGCTGGGTGCTTAGTACTCAGGGTGCTGGGTGCTCAGTACTCAGGGTGCTGGGTGCTCAGTGCGCAGGGTGCTGGGTGCTCAGTACTCAGGGTGCTGGGTGCTCAGCACTCAGGGTGCTCAGTACTCAGGGTGCTGGGTGCTCAGTGCTCGGGGTGCTGGGTGCTCAGTACTCAGGGTGCTCAGTACTCAGGGTGCTGGGTGCTCAGTGCTCGGGGTGCTGGATGCTCAGTGCTCAGGGTGATCGGTGCTCAGTACTCAGGATGCTGGGTGCTCAGTACTCAGGGTGCTGGGTGCTCAGTACTCAGGGTGCTGGGTGCTCAGTCCTCAGGGTGCTCAGTGCTCAGGGTGCTGGGTGCTCAGTGCTCGGGGTGCTCGGTGCTCAGTACTCAGGTTGCTGAGTGCTCAGTACTCAGGTTGCTGGGTGCTCAGTACTCAGGGTGCTGGGTGCTCAGTGCTCAGGGTGCTCAGTGCTCAGTACTCAGGGTGCTGGGTGCTCAGTACTCAGGGTGCTGGGTGCTCAGTGCTCGGGTTGGTGGGTGCTCATTACTCAGGGTGCTGGGTGCTCAGTGCTCGGGGTGCTCGGTGCTCAGTACTCAAGGTGCCTGGTGCTCAGTGCTCACGGTGCTGGGTGCTCAGTCCTCGGGGTGCTCCGTGCTCAGTGCTCAGGGTGCTGGGTGCTCAGTACTCAGGGTGCTCGGTGCTCAGTACTAAGGGTGCTCAGTGCTCAGTACTCAGGTTGCTCAGTGCTCAGTGCTCGGGGTGCTGGGTGCTCAGTACTCAGGGTGCTGGGTGCTCAGTACTCAGGGTGCTGGGTGCTCAGTGCTCAGTACTCAGGGTGCTCAGTGCTCAGGGTGCTCAGTGTTCACGGTGCTGGGTGCTCAGGGTGCTGGGTGCTCAGTGCTCTGGGTGCTATGTGCTCAGTGCTCAGTGCTCAGGGTGCTGGGTGCTCAGTGCTCAGTGCTCAGGGTGCTGGGTGTTCAGTACTCAGGGTGCTCGGTGCTCAGTGCTCTGGGTGCTGGGTGCTCAGTACTCAGTGTGCTGGGTGCTCAGTCCTCAGGGTGCTCAGTCCTCGGGGTGCTCGGTGCTCAGTATTCAGGGTGCTGGGTGTTCAGTGCTCAGGGTGCTGGGTGCTCAATGCTCGGGGTGCTGGGTGCTCGGTGCTCAGGTTGCTGGGTGCTCAGTACTCGGGGTGCTGGGTGCTCAGTACTCAGGGTGCTGGGTGCTCATTGCTCGGGGTGCTGGGTGCTCAGTGCTACGGGTGCTGGGTGCTCAGTGCTCGGGGCGCTGGGTGCTCAGTGCTCGGGGTGCTCGGTGCTCAGTACTCAGGGTGCTGGGTGCTCAGTGCTCAGGGTGCTCGGTGCTCAGTACTCAGGGTGCTGGGTGCTCAGTGCTCGGGGCGCTGGGTGCTCAGTGCTCGGGGTGCTCGGTGCTCAGTACTCAGGGTGCTGGGTGCTCAGTGCTCAGGGTGCTGGGTGCTCAGTACTCAGGGTGCTCGGTGCTCAGTGCTCGGTGTGCTCGGTGCTCAGTACATTGGGTGCTCAGTACTCAGGGTGCTGGGTGCTCAGTAATCAGGGTGCTGGGTGCTCATTCTCGGGGTGCTGGGTGCTCAGTGCTCTGGGTGCTGGGTGCGCAGTACTCGGGGTGCTGGTTGCTCAGTGCTCAGCGTGCTGGGTGCTCAATACTCAGGGTGCTCGGTTCTCAGTACTCAGGGTGCTTGGTGCTCATTCTCGGGGTGCTGGGTGCTCAGTGCTCAGGGTGCTGGGTGCTCAGTGCTCAGGGTCCTCGGTGCTCAGTACTCAGTGTGCTCAGTACTCAGCGTGCTTTGTGCTCAGTGCTCAGGGTGCTGGGTGCTCAGTACTCAGGGTGCTGGGTGCTCAGTACTCACGGTGCTGGGTGCTCAGTACTCGGGGTGCTGGGTGCTCATTACACAGGGTGCTGGGTGCTCAGTGCTCGGGGTGCTCGCTGCTCAGTACTCTTGGTGCTGGGTGCTCAGTACTCAGGGTGCTGGGTGCTCAGTGCTCGGGGTGCTGGATGCTCAGTGCTCAGGGTGATCGGTGCTCAGTACTCAGGATGCTGGGTGCTCAGTACTCAGGGTGCTGGGTGCTCAGTACTCAGGGTGCTGGGTGCTCAGTCCTCAGGGTGCTCAGTGCTCACGGTGCTGGGTGCTCAGTGCTCGGGGTGCTCGGTGCACAGTACTCAGGTTGCTGAGTGCTCAGTACTCAGGTTGCTGGGTGCTCAGTACTCAGGGTGCTGGGTGCTCAGTGCTCAGGGTGCTCAGTGCTCAGTACTCAGGGTGCTGGGTGCTCAGTACTCAGGGTGCTGGGTGCTCAGTGCTCGGGTTGGTGGGTGCTCATTACTCAGGGTGCTGGGTGCTCAGTGCTCGGGGTGCTCGGTGCTCAGTACTCAAGGTGCCTGGTGCTCAGTGCTCACGGTGCTGGGTGCTCAGTGCTCTGGTTGCTCAGTACTCAGGGTGCTGGGTGCTCAGTACTCAGGGTGCTGGGTGCTCAGTGCTCGGGGTGCTGGGTGCTCAGTACTCAGGGTGCTGGGTGCTCAGTGCTCAGGGTGCTGGGTGCTCAGTATTCAGGGTGCTCAGTGCTCGGGGTGCTGGGTGCTCAGTACTCACGGTGCTGGGTGCTCAGTACTCGTGGTGCTGGGTGCTCATTACACAGGGTGCTGGGTGCTCAGTGCTCGGGGTGCTCGGTGCTCAGTACTCTTGGTGCTGGGTGCTCAGTACTCAGGGTGCTGGGTGCTCAGTGCTCGGGGTGCTCGGTGCTCAGTGCTCAGGATGCTCGGTGCTCAGTACTTTTGGTGCGGGGTGCTCAGTACTCAGGGTGCTGGGTGCTCAGTGCTCGGGGTGCTCGGTGCTCAGTACTCAGGGTGCTGGGTGCTCAGTACTCAGGGTGCTGGGTGCTCAGTGCTCAGGGTGCTGGGTGCTCAGTGCTCGGGGTGCTCGGTGCTCAGTACTCAGGGTGCTGGGTGCTCAGTGCTCGGGGTGCTGGGTGCTCAGTGCTCAGGGTGCTGGGTGCTCAGTACTCGGGGTGCTCGGTGCTCAGTACTCAGGGTGCTGGGTGCTCAGTACTCAGGGTGCTGGGTGCTCAGTACTCAGGGTGCTCGGTGCTCAGAACTCAGGGTGCTGGGTGCTCAGTGCTCAGGTGCTGGGTGCTAAGTACTCAGGGTGCTGGGTGCTCAGTACTCAGGGTGCTGGGTGCTCAGTGCGCAGGGTGCTGGGTGCTCAGTACTCAGGGTGCTGGGTGCTCAGCACTCCGGGTGCTCAGTACTCAGGGTGCTGGGTGCTCAGTGCTCGGGGTGCTGGGTGCTCAGTACTCAGGGTGCTCAGTACTCAGGGTGCTGGGTGCTCAGTGCTCGGGGTGCTGGATGCTCAGTGCTCAGGGTGATCGGTGCTCAGTACTCAGGATGCTGGGTGCTCAGTACTCAGGGTGCTGGGTGCTCAGTACTCAGGGTGCTGGGTGCTCAGTCCTCAGGGTGCTCAGTGCTCAGGGTGCTGGGTGCTCAGTGCTCGGGGTGCTCGGTGCTCAGTACTCAGATTGCTGAGTGCTCAGTACTCAGGTTGCTGGGTGCTCAGTACTCAGGGTGCTGGGTGCTCAGTGCTCAGGGTGCTCAGTGCTCAGTACTCAGGGTGCTGGGTGCTCAGTACTCAGGGTGCTGGGTGCTCAGTGCTCGGGTTGGTGGGTGCTCATTACTCAGGGTGCTGGGTGCTCAGTGCTCGGGGTGCTCGGTGCTCAGTACTCAAGGTGCCTGGTGCTCAGTGCTCACGGTGCTGGGTGCTCAGTCCTCGGGGTGCTCCGTGCTCAGTGCTCAGGGTGCTGGGTGCTCAGTACTCAGGGTGCTCGGTGCTCAGTACTAAGGGTGCTCAGTGCTCAGTACTCAGGTTGCTCAGTGCTCAGTGCTCGGGGTGCTGGGTGCTCAGTACTCAGGGTGCTGGGTGCTCAGTGCTCGGGGTGCTGGATGCTCAGTGCTCAGGGTGATCGGTGCTCAGTACTCAGGATGCTGGGTGCTCAGTACTCAGGGTGCTGGGTGCTCAGTACTCAGGGTGCTGGGTGCTCAGTCCTCAGGGTGCTCAGTGCTCACGGTGCTGGGTGCTCAGTGCTCGGGGTGCTCGGTGCACAGTACTCAGGTTGCTGGGTGCTCATTCTCGGGGTGCTGGGTGCTCAGTGCTCTGGGTGCTGGGTGCTCAGTACTCGGGGTGCTGGTTGCTCAGTGCTCAGCGTGCTGGGTGCTCAGTACTCAGGGTGCTCGGTTCTCAGTACTCAGGGTGCTCAGTGCTCGGGGAGCTCGGTGCTCAGTACTCAGGGTGCTGGGTGCTCAGTACTCAGTGCTCGGGGTCCTGGGTTCTCTGCCCTCTGGGTGCTTAGTGCACAGTACTCAGGGTGCTGGGTGCTCAGTATTCAGGGTGCTCAGTGCTCGGGGTGCTGGGTGCTCAGTACTCAGGGTGCTGGGTGCTCAGTACTCAGGGTGCTGGGTGCTCATTCTCGGGGTGCTGGGTGCTCAGTGCTCTGGGTGCTGGGTGCTCAGTACTCGGGGTGCTGGTTGCTCAGTGCTCAGCGTGCTGGGTGCTCAGTACTCAGGGTGCTCGGTTCTCAGTACTCAGGGTGCTCTGTGCTCATTCTCGGGGTGCTGGGTGCTCAGTGCTCAGGGTGCTGGGTGCTCAGTGCTCAGGGCCCTTGGTGCTCAGTACTCAGTGTGCTCAGTACTCAGCGTGCTTTGTGCTCAGTGCTCAGGGTGCTGGGTGCTCAGTACTCACGGTGCTGGGTGCTCAGTACTCGGGGTGCTGGGTGCTCATTACACAGGGTGCTGGGTGCTCAGTGCTCGGGGTGCTCGGTGCTCAGTACTCTTGGTGCTGGGTGCTAAGTACTCAGGGTGCTGGGTGCTCAGTGCTCGGGGTGCTCGGTGCTCAGTGCTCAGGATGCTCGGTGCTCAGTACTTTTGGTGTGGGGTGCTCAGTACTCAGGGTGCTGGGTGCTCAGTGCTCGGGGTGCTCGGTGCTCAGTACTCAGGGTGCTGGGTGATCAGTACTCAGGGTGCTGGGTGCTCAGTGCTCAGGGTGCTGGGTGCTCAGTGCTCGGGGTGCTCGGTGCTCAGTACTCAGGGTGCTGGGTGCTCAGTGCTCGGGGTGCTGGGTGCTCAGTGCTCAGGGTGCTGGGTGCTCAGTACTCGGGGTGCTCGGTGCTCAGTACTCAGGGTGCTGGGTGCTCAGTACTCAGGGTGCTGGGTGCTCAGTACTCAGGGTGCTCGGTGCTCAGAACTCAGGGTGCTGGGTGCTCAGTGCTCAGGTGCTGGGTGCTTAGTACTCAGGGTGCTGGGTGCTCAGTACTCAGGGTGCTGGGTGCTCAGTGCGCAGGGTGCTGGGTGCTCAGTACTCAGGGTGCTGGGTGCTCAGCACTCAGGGTGCTCAGTACTCAGGGTGCTGGGTGCTCAGTGCTCGGGGTGCTGGGTGCTCAGTACTCAGGGTGCTCAGTACTCAGGGTGCTGGGTGCTCAGTGCTCGGGGTGCTGGATGCTCAGTGCTCAGGGTGATCGGTGCTCAGTACTCAGGATGCTGGGTGCTCAGTACTCAGGGTGCTGGGTGCTCAGTACTCAGGGTGCTGGGTGCTCAGTCCTCAGGGTGCTCAGTGCTCAGGGTGCTGGGTGCTCAGTGCTCGGGGTGCTCGGTGCTCAGTACTCAGGTTGCTGAGTGCTCAGTACTCAGGTTGCTGGGTGCTCAGTACTCAGGGTGCTGGGTGCTCAGTGCTCAGGGTGCTCAGTGCTCAGTACTCAGGGTGCTGGGTGCTCAGTACTCAGGGTGCTGGGTGCTCAGTGCTCGGGTTGGTGGGTGCTCATTACTCAGGGTGCTGGGTGCTCAGTGCTCGGGGTGCTCGGTGCTCAGTACTCAAGGTGCCTGGTGCTCAGTGCTCACGGTGCTGGGTGCTCAGTCCTCGGGGTGCTCCGTGCTCAGTGCTCAGGGTGCTGGGTGCTCAGTACTCAGGGTGCTCGGTGCTCAGTACTAAGGGTGCTCAGTGCTCAGTACTCAGGTTGCTCAGTGCTCAGTGCTCGGGGTGCTGGGTGCTCAGTACTCAGGGTGCTGGGTGCTCAGTACTCAGGGTGCTGGGTGCTCAGTGCTCAGTACTCAGGGTGCTCAGTGCTCAGGGTGCTCAGTGTTCACGGTGCTGGGTGCTCAGGGTGCTGGGTGCTCAGTGCTCTGGGTGCTATGTGCTCAGTGCTCAGTGCTCAGGGTGCTGGGTGCTCAGTGCTCAGTGCTCAGGGTGCTGGGTGTTCAGTACTCAGGGTGCTCGGTGCTCAGTGCTCTGGGTGCTGGGTGCTCAGTACTCAGTGTGCTGGGTGCTCAGTCCTCAGGGTGCTCAGTCCTCGGGGTGCTCGGTGCTCAGTATTCAGGGTGCTGGGTGTTCAGTGCTCAGGGTGCTGGGTGCTCAATGCTCGGGGTGCTGGGTGCTCGGTGCTCAGGTTGCTGGGTGCTCAGTACTCGGGGTGCTGGGTGCTCAGTACTCAGGGTGCTGGGTGCTCATTGCTCGGGGTGCTGGGTGCTCAGTGCTACGGGTGCTGGGTGCTCAGTGCTCGGGGCGCTGGGTGCTCAGTGCTCGGGGTGCTCGGTGCTCAGTACTCAGGGTGCTGGGTGCTCAGTGCTCAGGGTGCTCGGTGCTCAGTACTCAGGGTGCTGGGTGCTCAGTGCTCGGGGCGCTGGGTGCTCAGTGCTCGGGGTGCTCGGTGCTCAGTACTCAGGGTGCTGGGTGCTCAGTGCTCAGGGTGCTGGGTGCTCAGTACTCAGGGTGCTCGGTGCTCAGTGCTCGGTGTGCTCGGTGCTCAGTACATTGGGTGCTCAGTACTCAGGGTGCTGGGTGCTCAGTGCTCTGGTTGCTCAGTACTCAGGGTGCTGGTTGCTCAGTAATCAGGGTGCTGGGTGCTCAGGGCTCGGGGTGCTGGGTGCTCAGTACTCAGGGTGCTGGGTGCTCAGTACTCAGGGTGCTCAGTGCTCGTGGAGCTCGGTGCTCAGTACTCAGGGTGCTGGGTACTCAGTACTCAGTGCTCGGGGTCCTGGGTTCTCAGCCCTCTGGGTGCTTAGTGCACAGTACTCAGGGTGCTGGGTGCTCAGTATTCAGGGTGCTCAGTGCTCAGGGTGCTGGGTGCTCAGTACTCAGGGTGCTGGGTGCTCAGTACTCAGGGTGCTGGGTGCTCATTCTCGGGGTGCTGGGTGCTCAGTGCTCTGGGTGCTGGGTGCGCAGTACTCGGGGTGCTGGTTGCTCAGTGCTCAGCGTGCTGGGTGCTCAATACTCAGGGAGCTCGGTTCTCAGTACTCAGGGTGCTGGGTGCTCATTCTCGGGGTGCTGGGTGCTCAGTGCTCAGGGTGCTGGGTGCTCAGTGCTCAGGGTCCTCGGTGCTCAGTACTCAGTGTGCTCAGTACTCAGCGTGCTTTGTGCTCAGTGCTCAGGGTGCTGGGTGCTCAGTACTCAGGGTGCTGGGTGCTCAGTACTCACGGTGCTGGGTGCTCAGTACTCGGGGTGCTGGGTGCTCATTACACAGGGTGCTGGGTGCTCAGTGCTCGTGGTGCTCGCTGCTCAGTACTCTTGGTGCTGGGTGCTCAGTACTCAGGGTGCTGAGTGCTCAGTGCTCGGGGTGCTCGGTGCTCAGTGCTCAGGATGCTCGGTGCTCAGTACTTTTGGTGCTGGGTGCTCAGTACTCAGGGTGCTGGGTGCTCAGTGCTCGGGGTGCTCGGTGCTCAGTACTCAGGGTGCTGGGTGCTCAGTGCTCAGGGTGCTGGGTGCTCAGTACTCAGGTTGCTGAGTGCTCAGTACTCAGGTTGCTGGGTGCTCAGTACTCAGGGTGCTGGGTTCTCAGTGCTCAGGGTGCTCAGTGCTCAGTACTCAGGGTGCTGGGTGCTCAGTACTCAGGGTGCTGGGTGCTCAGTGCTCGGGTTGGTGGGTGCTCATTACTCACGGTGCTGGGTGCTCAGTCCTCGGGGTTCTCCGTGCTCAGTGCTCAGGGTGCTGGGTGCTCAGTACTCAGGGTGCTCGGTGCTCAGTACTAAGGGTGCTCAGTGCTCAGTACTCAGGTTGCTCAGTGCTCAGTGCTCGGGGTGCTGGGTGCTCAGTACTCAGGTTGCTGGGTGCTCAGTACTCAGGGTGCTGGGTGCTCAGTGCTCAGGGTGCTGGGTGCTCAGCACTCAGGGTGCTCAGTACTCAGGGTGCTGGGTGCTCAGTGCTCGGGGTGCTGGGTGCTCAGTACTCAGGGTGCTCAGTACTCAGGGTGCTGGGTGCTCAGTGCTCGGGGTGCTGGATGCTCAGTGCTCAGGGTGATCGGTGCTCAGTACTCAGGATGCTGGGTGCTCAGTACTCAGGGTGCTGGGTGCTCAGTACTCAGGGTGCTGGGTGCTCAGTCCTCAGGGTGCTCAGTGCTCAGGGTGCTGGGTGCTCAGTTCTCGGCGTGCTCGGTGCTCAGTACTCAGGTTGCTGAGTGCTCAGTACTCAGGTTGCTGGGTGCTCAGTACTCAGGGTGCTGGGTGCTCAGTGCTCAGGGTGCTCAGTGCTCAGTACTCAGGGTGCTGGGTGCTCAGTACTCAGGGTGCTGGGTGCTCAGTGCTCGGGTTGGTGGGTGCTCATTACTCAGGGTGCTGGGTGCTCAGTGCTCGGGGTGCTCGGTGCTCAGTACTCAAGGTGCCTGGTGCTCAGTGCTCACGGTGCTGGGTGCTCAGTCCTCGGGGTGCTCCGTGCTCAGTGCTCAGGGTGCTGGGTGCTCAGTACTCAGGGTGCTCGGTGCTCAGTACTAAGGGTGCTCAGTGCTCAGTACTCAGGTTGCTCAGTGCTCAGTGCTCGGGGTGCTGGGTGCTCAGTACTCAGGGTGCTGGGTGCTCAGTACTCAGGGTGCTGGGTGCTCAGTGCTCAGTACTCAGGGTGCTCAGTGCTCAGGGTGCTCAGTGTTCACGGTGCTGGGTGCTCAGGGTGCTGGGTGCTCAGTGCTCGGGGTGCTGGGTGCTAAGTGCTCAGTGCTCAGGGTGCTGGGTGCTCAGTGCTCAGTGCTCAGGGTGCTGGGTGTTCAGTACTCAGGGTGCTCGGTGCTCAGTGCTCTGGGTGCTGGGTGCTCAGTACTCGGGGTGCTGGGTGCTCAGTACTCAGGGTGCTGGGTGCTCATTGCTCGGGGTGCTGGGTGCTCAGTACTCAGGGTGCTGGGTGCTCAGTACTCAGGGTGCTGGGTGCTCAGTGCTCGGGTTGGTGGGTGCTCATTACTCAGGGTGCTGGGTGCTCAGTGCTCAGGGTGCTCGGTGCTCAGTACTCAAGGTGCCTGGTGCTCAGTGCTCACGGTGCTGGGTGCTCAGTCCTCGGGGTGCTCCGTGCTCAGTGCTCAGGGTGCTGGGTGCTCAGTACTCAGGGTGCTCGGTGCTCAGTACTAAGGGTGCTCAGTGCTCAGTACTCAGGTTGCTCAGTGCTCAGTGCTCGGGGTGCTGGGTGCTCAGTACTCAGGGTGCTGGGTGCTCAGTACTCAGGGTGCTGGGTGCTCAGTGCTCAGGGTGCTGGGTGCTCAGCACTCAGGGTGCTCAGTACTCAGGGTGCTGGGTGCTCAGTGCTCGGGGTGCTGGGTGCTCAGTACTCAGGGTGCTCAGTACTCAGGGTGCTGGGTGCTCACTGCTCGGGGTGCTGGATGCTCAGTGCTCAGGGTGATCGGTGCTCAGTACTCAGGATGCTGGGTGCTCAGTACTCAGGGTGCTGGGTGCTCAGTACTCAGGGTGCTGGGTGCTCAGTCCTCAGGGTGCTCAGTGCTCAGGGTGCTGGGTGCTCAGTTCTCGGGGTGCTCGGTGCTCAGTACTCAGGTTGCTGAGTGCTCAGTACTCAGGTTGCTGGGTGCTCAGTACTCAGGGTGCTGGGTGCTCAGTGCTCAGGGTGCTCAGTGCTCAGTACTCAGGGTGCTGGGTGCTCAGTACTCAGGGTGCTGGGTGCTCAGTGCTCGGGTTGGAGGGTGCTCATTACTCAGGGTGCTGGGTGCTCAGTGCTCGGGGTGCTCGGTGCTCAGTACTCAAGGTGCCTGGTGCTCAGTGCTCACGGTGCTGGGTGCTCAGTCCTCGGGGTGCACCGTGCTCAGTGCTCAGGGTGCTGGGTGCTCAGTACTCAGGGTGCTCGGTGCTCAGTACTAAGGGTGCTCAGTGCTCAGTACTCAGGTTGCTCAGTGCTCAGTGCTCAGGGTGCTGGGTGCTCAGTACTCAGGGTGCTGGGTGCTCAGTACTCAGGGTGCTGGGTGCTCAGTGCTCAGTACTCAGGGTGCTCAGTGCTCAGGGTGCTCAGTGTTCACGGTGCTGGGTGCTCAGGGTGCTGGGTGCTCAGTGCTCGGGGTGCTGGGTGCTCAGTGCTCAGTGCTCAGGGTGCTGGGTGCTCAGTGCTCAGTGCTCAGGGTGCTGGGTGTTCAGTACTCAGGGTGCTCGGTGCTCAGTGCTCTGGGTGCTGGGTGCTCAGTACTCAGGGTGCTGGGTGCTCAGTCCTCAGGGTGCTCAGTCCTCGGGGTGCTCGGTGCTCAGTATTCAGGGTGCTGGGTGTTCAGTGCTCAGGGTGCTCGGTGCTCAATGCTCGGGGTGCTGGGTGCTCGGTGCTCAGGTTGCTGGGTGCTCAGTACTCGGGGTGCTGGGTGCTCAGTACTCAGGGTGCTGGGTGCTCATTGCTCGGGGTGCTGGGTGCTCAGTGCTACGGGTGCTGGGTGCTCAGTGCTCGGGGTGCTCGGTGCTCAGTACTCAGGGTGCTGGGTGCTCAGTGCTCAGGGTGCTCGGTGCTCAGTACTCAGGGTGCTGGGTGCTCAGTGCTCAGGGCGCTGAGTGCTCAGTGCTCGGGGTGCTCGGTGCTCAGTACTCAGGGTGCTGGGTGCTCAGTGCTCAGGGTGCTGGGTGCTCAGTACTCAGGGTGCTCGGTGCTCAGTGCTCGGTGTGCTTGGTGCTCAGTACATTGGGTGCTCAGTACTCAGGGTGCTGGGTGCTCAGTGCTCTGGTTGCTCAGTACTCAGGGTGCTGGTTGCTCAGTAATCAGGGTGCTGGGTGCTCAGGGCTCGGGGTGCTGGGTGCTCAGTACTCAGGGTGCTGGGTGCTCAGTACTCATTGTGCTCAGTGCTCGTGGAGCTCGGTGCTCAGTACTCAGGGTGCTGGGTACTCAGTACTCAGTGCTCGGGGTCCTGGGTTCTCAGCCCTCTGGGTGCTTAGTGCACAGTACTCAGGGTGCTGGGTGCTCAGTATTCAGGGTGCTCAGTGCTCGGGGTGCTGGGTGCTCAGTACTCAGGGTGCTGGGTGCTCAGTACTCAGGGTGCTGGGTGCTCATTCTCGGGGTGCTGGGTGCTCAGTGCTCTGGGTGCTGGGTGCGCAGTACTCGGGGTGCTGGTTGCTCAGTGCTCAGCGTGCTGGGTGCTCAATACTCAGGGTGCTCGGTTCTCAGTACTCAGGGTGCTGGGTGCTCATTCTCGGGGTGCTGGGTGCTCAGTGCTCAGGGTGCTGGGTGCTCAGTGCTCAGGGTCCTCGGTGCTCAGTACTCAGTGTGCTCAGTACTCAGCGTGCTTTGTGCTCAGTGCTCAGGGTGCTGGGTGCTCAGTACTCAGGGTGCTGGGTGCTCAGTACTCACGGTGCTGGGTGCTCAGTACTCGGGGTGCTGGGTGCTCATTACACAGGGTGCTGGGTGCTCAGTGCTCGGGGTGCTCGCTGCTCAGTACTCTTGGTGCTGGGTGCTCAGTACTCAGGGTGCTGGGTGCTCAGTGCTCGGGGTGCTCGGTGCTCAGTGCTCAGGATGCTCGGTGCTCAGTACTTTTGGTGCTGGGTGCTCAGTACTCAGGGTGCTGGGTGCACAGTGCTCGGGGTGCTCGGTGCTCAGTACTCAGGGTGCTGGGTGCTCAGTGCTCAGGGTGCTGGGTGCTCAGTACTCAGGTTGCTGAGTGCTCAGTACTCAGGTTGCTGGGTGCTCAGTACTCAGGGTGCTGGGTGCTCAGTGCTCAGGGTGCTCAGTGCTCAGTACTCAGTGTGCTGGGTGCTCAGTACTCAGGGTGCTGGGTGCTCAGTGCTCGGGTTGGTGGGTGCTCATTACTCAGGGTGCTGGGTGCTCAGTGCTCGGGGTGCTCGGTGCTCAGTACTCAAGGTGCCTGGTGCTCAGTGCTCACGGTGCTGGGTGCTCAGTCCTCGGGGTGCTCCGTGCTCAGTGTTCAGGGTGCTGGGTGCTCAGTACTCAGGGTGCTCGGTGCTCAGTACTAAGGGTGCTCAGTGCTCAGTACTCAGGTTGCTCAGTGCTCAGTGCTCGGGGTGCTGGGTGCTCAGTACTCAGGGTGCTGGGTGCTCAGTACTCAGGGTGCTGGGTGCTCAGTGCTCAGTGCTCAGGGTGCTCAGTGCTCAGTGTGCTCAGTGTTCACGGTGCTGGGTGCTCAGGGTGCTGGGTGCTCAGTGCTCGGGGTGCTGGGTGCTCAGTGCTCAGTGCTCAGGGTGCTGGGTGCTCAGTGCTCAGTGCTCAGGGTGCTGGGTGTTCAGTACTCAGGGTGCTCGGTGCTCAGTGCTCTGGGTGCTGGGTGCTCAGTACTCAGGGTGCTGGGTGCTCAGTCCTCAGGGTGCTCAGTCCTCGTTGTGCTCGGTGCTCAGTACTCAGGGTGCTGGGTGTTCAGTGCTCAGGGTGCTGGGTGCTCAATGCTCGGGGTGCTGGGTGCTCGGTGCTCAGGTTGCTGGGTGATCAGTACTCGGGGTGCTGGTTGCTCAGTACTCAGGGTGCTGGGTGCTCATTGCTCGGGGTGCTGGGTGCTCAGTGCTACGGGTGCTGGGTGCTCAGTGCTCGGGGTGCTGGGTGCTCAGTGCTCGGGGCGCTGGGTGCTCAGTGCTCGGGGTGCTCGGTGCTCAGTACTCAGGGTGCTGGGTGCTCAGTGCTCAGGGTGCTCGGTGCTCAGTACTCAGGGTGCTGGGTGCTCAGGGCTCGGGGTGCTGGGAGCTCAGTACTCAGGGTGCTGGGTGCTCAGTGCTCGGGGTGCTGGGTGCTGAGTGCTCAGGGTGCTGGGTGCTCAGTACTCGGGGTGCTCGGTGCTCAGTACTCAGGGTGCTGGGTGCTCAGTACTCAGGGTGCTGGGTGCTCAGTACTCAGGGTGCTCGCTGCTCAGTACTCAGGGTGCTGGGTGCTCAGTGCTCAGCGTGCTGGGTGCTCAGTACTCAGGGTGCTCGGTGCTCAGTGCTCAGGGTGATCGGTGCTCAGTCCTCAGGGTGCTCAGTACTCAGGGTGTTGGGTGCTCAGTGCTCTGGTTGCTCAGTACTCAGGGTGCTGGGTGCTCAGTACTCAGGGTGCTGGGTGCTCAGGGCTCGGGGTGCTGGGTGCTCAGTACTCAGGGTGCTGGGTGCTCAGTGCTCAGGGTGCTGGGTGCTCAGTACTCAGGGTGCTGGGTGCTCAGTACTCAGGGTGCTCAGTGCTCGTGGAGCTCGGTGCTCAGTACTCAGGGTGCTGGGTGCTCAGTACTCAGTGCTCGGGGTCCTGGGTTCTCAGCCCTCTGGGTGCTTAGTGCACAGTACTCAGGGTGCTGGGTGCTCAGTATTCAGGGTGCTCAGTGCTCGGGGTGCTGGGTGCTCAGTACTCAGGGTGCTGGGTGCTCAGTACTCAGGGTGCTGGGTTCTCATTCTCGGGGTGCTGGGTGCTCAGTGCTCTGGGTGCTGGGTGCTCAGTACTCGGGGTGCTGGTTGCTCAGTGCTCAGCGTGCTGGGTGCTCAGTACTCAGGGTGCTCGGTTCTTAGTACTCAGGGTGCTGGGTGCTCATTCTCGGGGTGCTGGGTGCTCAGTGCTCAGGGTGCTGGGTGCTCAGTGCTCAGGGTCCTCGGTGCTCAGTACTCAGTGTGCTCAGTACTCAGCGTGCTTTGTGCTCAGTGCTCAGGGTGCTGGGTGCTCAGTACTCAGGATGCTGGGTGCTCAGTACTCACGGTGCTCAGTGCTCAGTACTCGGGGTGCTGGGTGCTCATTACACAGGGTGCTGGGTGCTCAGTGATCGGGGTGCTCATTGCTCAGTACTCTTGGTGCTGGGTGCTCAGTACTCAGGGTGCTGGGTGCTCAGTGCTCGGGGTGTTCGGTGCTCAGTGCTCAGGATGCTCGGTGCTCAGTACTTTTGGTGCTGGGTGCTCAGTACTCAGGGTGCTGGGTGCTCAGTGCTCGGGGTGCTCGGTGCTCAGTACTCAGGGTGCTGGGTGCTCAGTGCTCAGGGTGCTGGGTGCTCAGTACTCAGGTTGCTGGGTGCTCAGTGCTCAGGGTGCTGTGTGCTCAGTACTCATGGTGCTGGGTGCTCAGTACTCAGGGTGCTGGGTGCTCAGTGCTCAGGGTGCTGGGTGCTCAGTGCTCCGGGTGCTCAGTGCTCAGTACTCAGGGTGCTGGGTGCTCAGTGCTCGGGGTGCTGGGTGCTCAGTGCTCAGGGTGCTGGGTGCTCAGTACTCGGGGTGCTCGGTGCTCAGTACTCAGGGTGCTGGGTGCTCAGTACTCAGGGTGCTGGGTGCTCAGTACTCAGTGTGCTCGGGGCTCAGAACTCAGGGTGCTGGGTGCTCAGCACTAAGGGTGCTCAGTACTCAGGGTGCTGGGTGCTCAGTGCTCGGGGTGCTGGGTACTCAGTACTCAGGGTGCTCAGTACTCAGGGTGCTGGGTGCTCAGTGCTCGGGGTGCTGGATGCTCAGTGCTCAGGGTGATCGGTGCTCAGTACTCAGGATGCTGGGTGTTCAGTACTCAGGGTGCTGGGTGCTCAGTACTCAGGGTGCTGGGTGCTCAGTCCTCAGGGTGCTCAGTGCTCAGGGTGCTGGGTGCTCAGTGCTCGGGGTGCTCGGTGCTCAGTACTCAGGTTGCTGGGTGCTCAGTACTCAGGGTGCTGGGTGCTCAGTGCTCAGGGTGCTCAGTGCTCAGTACTCAGGGTGCTGGGTTCTCAGTACTCAAGGTGCTGGGTGCTCAGTGCTCGGGTTGGTGGGTGCTCATTACTCAGGGTGCTGGGTGCTCAGTGCTCGGGGTGCTCGGTGCTCAGTACTCAAGGTGCCTGGTGCTCAGTGCTCACGGTGCTGGGTGCTCAGTCCTCGGGGTGCTCCGTGCTCAGTGCTCAGGGTGCTGGGTGCTCAGTACTCAGGTTGCTCAGTGCTCAGTGCTCGGGGTGCTGGGTGCTCAGTACTCAGGGTGCTGGGTGCTCAGTACTCAGGGTGCTGGGTGCTCAGTGCTCAGTACTCAGCGTGCTGGGTGCTCAGTGCTTAGATTGTTGGGTGCTCAGTACTCAGGGTGCTGGGTGCTCAGTGATCAGTGCTCAGGGTGCTCAGTGCTCAGGGTGCTCAGTGTTCACGGTGCTGGGTGCTCAGGGTGCTGGGTGCTCAGTGCTCGGGGTGCTGGGTGCTCAGTGCTCAGTGCTCAGGGTGCTGGGTGCTCAGTGCTCAGTGCTCAGGGTGCTGGGTGTTCAGTACTCAGGGTGTTCGGTGCTCAGTGCTCTGGGTGCTGGGTGCTCAGTACTCAGGGTGCTGGGTGCTCAGTCCTCAGGGTGCTCAGTACTCAGGGTGCTCGGTGCTCAGTGCTCAGTACTCAGGGTGCTCAGTGCTCAGTACTCAGAGTGCTTTGTGCTCAGTGCTCAGGGTGTTCAGTGCTCAGTACTCAGCGTGCTTTGTGCTCAGTGCTCAGGGTGCTGGGTGCTCAGTGCTCAGGGTGCTGGGTGCTGAGTACTCGGGGTGCTGGGTGCATAGTGCTCGGGGTGCTGGGTGCTCAGTGCTCGGGGTGCTGGGTGCTCAGTGCTCGGGGTGCTGGGTGCTCAGTGCTCGGGGTGCTGGGTGCTCATTGCTCAGGGTGCTGGGTGCTCAGTGCTCGGGGTGCTCGGTGCTCAGTGCTCGGGGTGCTGGGTGCTCAGTACTCGGGGTGCTCGGTGCTCAGTACTCAGGGTGCTGGGTGTTCAGTGCTCAGGGTGCTGGGTGCTCTGTGCTCGGGGTGCTGGGTGCTCGGTGCTCAGGTTGCTGGGTGCTCAGTACTCGGTGTGCTCGGTGCTCAGTACGTTGGGTGCTCAGTACTCAGGGTGCTTTGTGCTCAGTGCTCAGGGTGATCGGTGCTCAGTACTCAGGGTGCTCAGTACTCAGGGTGCTGGGTGCTCAGGGCTCGGGGTGCTGGGAGCTCAGTACTCAGGGTGCTGGGTGCTCAGTGCTCGGGGTGCTGGGTGCTGAGTGCTCAGGGTGCTGGGTGCTCAGTACTCGGGGTGCTCAGTGCTCAGTACTCAGGGTGCTGGGTGCTCAGTACTCAGGGGGCTCGCTGCTCAGTACTCAGGGTGCTGGGTGCTCAGTGCTCAGGGTGCTGGGTGCTCAGTACTCAGGGTGCTCGGTGCTCAGTACTCAGGGTGATCGGTGCTCAGTCCTCAGGGTGCTCAGTACTCAGGGTGCTGGGTGCTCAGTGCTCTGGTTGCTCAGTACTCAGGGTGCTGGGTGCTCAGTACTCAGGGTGCTGGGTGCTCAGTGCTCGGGGTGCTGGGTGCTCAGTACTCAGTGCTCGGGGTCCTGGGTTCTCAGCCCTCTGGGTGCTTAGTGCACAGTACTCAGGGTGCTGGGTGCTCAGTATTCAGGGTGCTCAGTTCTCGGGGTGCTGGGTGCTCAGTACTCAGGGTGCTGGGTGCTCAGTACTCAGGGTGCTGGGTGCTCATTCTCGGAGTGCTGGGTGCTCAGTGCTCGGGGTGCTGGGTGCTCAGTACTCGGGGTGCTGGTTGCTCAGTGCTCAGCGTGCTGGGTGCTCAGTACTCAGGGTGCTCGGTTCTCAGTACTCAGGGTGCTGGGTGCTCATTCTCGGGGTGCTGGGTGCTCAGTGCTCAGGGTGCTGGGTGCTCAGTGCTCAGGGTCCTCGCTGCTCAGTACTCAGGGTGCTCAGTACTCAGCGTGCTTTGTGCTCAGTGCTCAGGGTGCTGGGTGCTCAGTACTCAGGGTGCTGGGTGCTCAGTGCTCAGGGTGCTGGGTGCTCAGTACTCAGGGTGCTGGGTGCTCAGTGCTCGGGTTGGTGGGTGCTCATTACTCAGGGTGCTGGGTGCTCAGTGCTCGTGGTGCTCGGTGCTCAGTACTCAAGGTGCTGGGTGCTCAGTGCTCACGGTGCTGGGTGCTCAGTCCTCGGGGTGCTCCGTGCTCAGTGCTCAGGGTGCTGGGTGCTCAGTACTCAGGGTGCTCGGTGCTCAGTACTAAGGGTGCTCAGTGCTCAGTACTCAGGTTGCTCAGTGCTCAGTGCTCGGGGTGCTGGGTGCTCAGTACTCAGGGTGCTGGGTGCTCAGTACTCAGGGTGCTGATTGCTCAGTGCTCAGTACTCAGGGTGCTGGGTGCTCAGTGCTCAGTGCTCAGGGTGCTCAGTGCTCAGGGTGCTCAGTGTTCACGGTGCTGGGTGCTCAGGGTGCTGGGTGCTCAGTGCTCGGGGTGCTGGGTGCTCAGTGCTCAGTGCTCAGGGTGCTGGGTGCTCAGTGCTCAGTGCTCAGGGTGCTGGGTGTTCAGTACACAGGGTGCTCGGTGCTCAGTGCTCTGGGTGCTGGGTGCTCAGTACTCAGGGTGCTGGGTGCTCAGTCCTCAGGGTGCTCAGTACTCAGGCTGCTCGGTGCTCAGTGCTCAGTACTCAGGTTGCTCAGTGCTCAGTACTCAGAGTGCTTTGTGCTCAGTGCTCAGGGTGTTCAGTGCTCATTACTCAGCGTGCTTTGAGCTCAGTGCTCAGGGTGCTGGGTGCTCAGTGCTCAGGGTGCTGGGTGCTGAGTACTCGGGGTGCTGGGTGCTCAGTGCTCGGGGTGCTGGGTGCTCAGTGCTCGGGGTGCTGGGTGCTCAGTGCTCGGGGTGCTGGGTGCTCAGTGCTCGGGTGCTGGGTGCTCAGTGCTCGGGGTGCTCGGTGCTCAGTGCTCGGGGTGCTCGGTGCTCATTCTCAGGGTGCTGGGTGCTCAGTGCTCAGGGTGCTGGGTGCTCAGTGCTCAGGGTCCTCGGTGCTCAGTACTCAGGGTGCTCAGTACTCAGCGTGCTTTGTGCTCAGTGCTCAGGGTGCTGTGTGCTCAGTACTCAGGGTGCTGGGTGCTCAGTGCTCAGGGTGCTGGGTGCTCAGTGCTCGGGGTGCTCGGTGCTCAGTACTCAGGGTGATGGGTGCTCAGTGCTCGGGGTGCTGGGTGCACAGTGCTCAGGGTGCTGGGTGCTCAGTACTCGGGGTGCTTGGTGCTCTGTACTCAGGGTGCTGGGTGCTCAGTACTCAGGGTGCTGGGTGCTCAGTACTCAGGGTGCTCGGTGCTCAGAACTCAGGGTGCTGGGTGCTCAGTGCTCTGGTGCTGGGTGCTAAGTACTCAGGGTGCTGGGTGCTCAGTACTCAGGGTGCTGGGTGCTCAGTGCTCAGGGTGCTGGGTGCTCAGTACTCAGGGTGCTGGGTGCTCAGCACTCAGGGTGCTCAGTACTCAGGGTGCTGGGTGCTCAGTACTCAGGGTGCTGGGTGCTCAGTGCTCGGGGTGCTGGGTGCTCAGTACTCAGGGTGCTGGGTGCTCAGTGCTCAGGGTGCTGGGTGCTCAGTACTCAGGGTGCTGGGTGCTCAGTACTCAGGGTGCTCAGTGCTCGGGGAGCTCGGTGCTCAGTACTCAGGGTGCTGGGTGCTCAGTACTCAGTGCTCGGGGTCCTGGGTTCTCAGCCCTCTGGGTGCTTAGTGCACAGTACTCAGGGTGCTGGGTGCTCAGTATTCAGGGTGCTCAGTGCTCGGGGTGCTGGGTGCTCAGTACTCAGGGTGTTGGGTGCTCAGTACTCAGGGTGCTCATTGCTCAGGGTGCTGGGTGCTTAGTACTCATGGTGCTGGGTGCTCAGTACTCAGGGTGCTGGGTGCTCATTCTCGGGGTGCTGGGTGCTCAGTGCTCGGGGTGCTGGGTGCTCAGTACTCGGGGTGCTGGTTGCTCAGTGCTCAGCGTGCTGGGTGCTCAGTACTCAGGGTGCTCGGTTCTCAGTACTCAGGGTGCTGGGTGCTCATTCTCGGGGTGCTGGGTGCTCAGTGCTCAAGGTGCTGGGTGCTCAGTGCTCAGGGTCCTCGCTGCTCAGTACTCAGGGTGCTCAGTACTCAGCGTGCTTTGTGCTCAGTGCTCAGGGTGCTGGGTGCTCAGTACTCAGGGTGCTGGGTGCTCAGTGCTCAGGGTGCTGGGTGCTCAGTGCTCGGGGTGCTCGGTGCTCAGTACTCAGGGTGCTGGGTGCTCAGTGCTCGGGGTGCTGGGTGCTCAGTGCTCAGGGTGCTGGGTGCTCAGTACTCGGGGGGCTTGGTGCTCAGTACTCAGGGTGCTGGGTGCTCAGTACTCAGGGTGCTGGGTGCTCAGTACTCAGGGTGCTCGGTGCTCAGAACTCAGGGTGCTGGGTGCTCAGTGCTCAGGTGCTGGGTGCTAAGTACTCAGGGTGCTGGGTGCTCAGTACTCAGGGTGCTGGGTGCTCAGTGCTCAGGGTGCTGGGTGCTCAGTACTCAGGGTGCTGGGTGCTCAGCACTCAGGGTGCTCAGTACTGAGGGTGCTGGGTGCTCAGTGCTCGGGGTGCTGGGTGCTCAGTACTCAGGGTGCACAGTACTCAGGGTGCTGGGTGCTCAGTGCTCGGGGTGCTGGATGCTCAGTGCTCAGGGTGATCGGTGCTCAGTACTCAGGATGCTGGGTGCTCAGTACTCAGGGTGCTGGGTGCTCAGTACTCAGGGTGCTGCGTGCTCAGTGCTCGGGTTGGTGGGTGCTCATTACTCAGGGTGCTGGGTGCTCAGTGCTCGGGGTGCTCGGTGCTCAGTACTCAAGGTGCTGGGTGCTCAGTGCTCACGGTGCTGGGTGCTCAGTCCTCGGGGTGCTCCGTGCTCAGTGCTCAGGGTGCTGGGTGCTCAGTACTCAGGGTGCTCGGTGCTCAGTACTAAGGGTGCTCAGTGCTCAGTACTCAGGTTGCTCAGTGCTCAGTGCTCGGGGTGCTGGGTGCTCAGTACTCAGGGTGCTGGGTGCTCAGTACTCAGGGTGCTGGGTGCTCAGTGCTCAGTACTCAGCGTGCTGGGTGCTCAGTGCTTAGAGTGTTGTGTGCTCAGTACTCAGGGTGCTGGGTGCTCAGTGCTCAGTGCTCAGGGTGCTCAGTGCTCAGGGTGCTCAGTGTTCACGGTGCTGGGTGCTCAGGGTGCTGGGTGCTCAGTGCTCGGGGTGCTGGGTGCTCAGTGCTCAGTTCTCAGGGTGCTGGGTGCTCAGTGCTCAGTGCTCAGGGTGCTGGGTGTTCAGTACTCAGGGTGCTCGGTGCTCAGTGCTCTGGGTGCTGGGTGCTCAGTACTCAGGGTGCTGGGTGCTCAGTCCTCAGGGTGCTCAGTACTCAGGCTGCTCGGTGCTCAGTGCTCAGTACTCAGGTTGCTCAGTGCTCAGTACTCAGAGTGCTTTGTGCTCAGTGCTCAGGGTGTTCAGTGCTCATTACTCAGCGTGCTTTGTGCTCAGTGCTCAGGGTGCTGGGTGCTCAGTGCTCAGGGTGCTGGGTGCTGAGTACTCGGGGTGCTGGGTGCTCAGTGCTCGGGGTGCTGGGTGCTCAGTGCTCGGGGTGCTGGGTGCTCAGTGCTCGGTGTGCTGGGTGCTCAGTGCTCGGGTGCTGGGTGCTCAGTGCTCGGGGTGCTCGGTGCTCAGTGCTCGGGGTGCTCGGTGCTCATTCTCAGGGTGCTGGGTGCTCAGTGCTCAGGGTGCTGGGTGCTCAGTGCTCAGGGTCCTCGGTGCTCAGTACTCAGGGTGCTCAGTACTCAGCGTGCTTTGTGCTCAGTGCTCAGGGTGCTGTGTGCTCAGTACTCAGGGTGCTGGGTGCTCAGTGCTCAGGGTGCTGGGTGCTCAGTGCTCGGGGTGCTCGGTGCTCAGTACTCAGGGTGATGGGTGCTCAGTGCTCGGGGTGCTGGGTGCACAGTGCTCAGGGTGCTGGGTGCTCAGTACTCGGGGTGCTTGGTGCTCAGTACTCAGGGTGCTGGGTGCTCAGTACTCAGGGTGCTGGGTGCTCAGTACTCAGGGTGCTCGGTGCTCAGAACTCAGGGTGCTGGGTGCTCAGTGCTCAGGTGCTGGGTGCTGAGTACTCAGGGTGCTGGGTGCTCAGTACTCAGGGTGCTGGGTGCTCAGTGCTCAGGGTGCTGGGTGCTCAGTACTCAGGGTGCTGGGTGCTCAGCACTCAGGGTGCTCAGTACTCAGGGTGCTTGGTGCTCAGTGCTCAGGGTGCTGGGTGCTCAGTACTCAGGGTGCTCAGTACTCAGGGTGCTGGGTGCTCAGTGCTCGGGGTGCTGGATGCTCAGTGCTCAGGGTGATCGGTGCTCAGTACTCAGGATGCTGGGTGCTCAGTACTCAGGGTGCTGGGTGCTCAGTACTCAGGGTGCTGGGTGCTCAGTCCTCAGTGTGCTCAGTGCTCAGGGTGCTGGGTGCTCAGTGCTCGGGGTGCTAGGTGCTCAGTACTCAGGTTGCTGAGTGCTCAGTACTCAGGTTGCTGGGTGCTCAGTACTCAGGGTGCTGGGTGCTCAGTGCTCAGGGTGCTCAGTGCTCAGTACTCATGGTGCTGGGTGCTCAGTACTCAGGGTGCTGGGTGCTCAGTGCTCGGATTGGTGGGTGCTCATTACTCAGGGTGCTGGGTGCTCAGTGCTCGGGGTGCTCGGTGCTCAGTACTCAAGGTGCTGGGTGCTCAGTGCTCACGGTGCTGGGTGCTCAGTCCTCGGGGTGCTCCGTGCTCAGTGCTCAGGGTGCTGGGTGCTCAGTACTCAGGGTGCTCGGTGCTCAGTACTAAGGGTGCTCAGTGCTCAGTACTCAGGTTGCTCAGTGCTCAGTGATCGGGGTGCTGGGTGCTCAGTACTCAGGGTGCTGGGTGCTCAGTACTCAGTGTGCTGGGTGCTCAGTGCTCAGTACTCAGGGTGCTGGGTGCTCAGTGCTTAGAGTGTTGGGTGCTCAGTACTCAGGGTGCTGGGTGCTCAGTTCTCAGTGCTCAGGGTGCTCAGTGCTCAGAGTGCTCAGTGTTCACGGTGCTGGGTGCTCAGGGTGCTGGGTGCTCAGTGCTCGGGGTGCTGGGTGCTCAGTGCTCAGTGCTCAGGGTGCTTGGTGCTCAGTGCTCAGTGCTCAGGGTGCTGGGTGTTCAGTACTCAGGGTGCTCGGTGCTCAATGCTCTGGGTGCTAGGTGCTCAGTACTCAGGGTGCTGGGTGCTCAGTGCTCGGGGTGCTCGGTGCTCAGTACTCAAGGTGCTGGGTGCTCAGTGCCCGGGGTGCTCCGTGCTCAGTGCTCAGGGTGCTGGGTGCTCAGTGCTCAGGGTGCTGGGTGCTCAGTGCTCAGGGTCCTCGGTGCTCAGTACTCAGGGTGCTCAGTACTCAGCGTGCTTTGTGCTCAGTGCTCAGGGTGCTCAGTGCTCAGTACTCATGGTGCTGGGTGCTCAGTACTCAGGGTGCTGGGTGCTCAGTGCTCGGGTTGGTGGGTGCTCATTACTCAGGGTGCTGGGTGCTCAGTGCTCGGGGTGCTCGGTGCTCAGTACTCAAGGTGCTGGGTGCTCAGTGCTCACGGTGCTGGGTGCTCAGTCCTCGGGGTGCTCCGTGCTCAGTGCTCAGGGTGCTGGGTGCTCAGTACTCAGGGTGCTCGGTGCTCAGTACTAAGGGTGCTCAGTGCTCAGTACTCAGAGTGCTTTGTGCTCAGTGCTCAGGGTGTTCAGTGCTCAGTACTCAGCGTGCTTTGTGCTCAGTGCTCAGGGTGCTGGGTGCTCAGTGCTCAGGGTGCTGGGTGCTCAGTACTCAGGGTGCTGGGTGCTCAGTACTCAGTGTGCTGGGTGCTCAGTGCTCAGTACTCAGGGTGCTGGGTGCTCAGTGCTTAGAGTGTTGGGTGCTCAGTACTCAGGGTGCTGGGTGCTCAGTTCTCAGTGCTCAGGGTGCTCACTGCTCAGAGTGCTCAGTGTTCACGGTGCTGGGTGCTCAGGGTGCTGGGTGCTCAGTGCTCGGCGTGCTGGGTGCTCAGTGCTCAGTGCTCAGGGTGCTGGGTGCTCAGTGCTCAGTGCTCAGGGTGCTGGGTGTTCAGTACTCAGGGTGCTCGGTGCTCAGTGCTCTGGGTGCTAGGTGCTCAGTACTCAGGGTGCTGGGTGCTCAGTCCTCAGGGTGCTCAGTACTCAGGGTGCTCGGTGCTCAGTGCTCAGTACTCAGGGTGCTCAGTGCTCAGTACTCAGAGTGCTTTGTGCTCAGTGCTCAGGGTGTTCAGTGCTCAGTACTCAGCGTGCTTTGTGCTCAGTGCTCAGGGTGCTGGGTGCTCAGTGCTCGGGGTGCTGGGTGCTCAGTGCTCGGGGTGTTGGGTGCTCAGTGATCGGGGTGCTGGGTGCTCAGTGCTCGGGGTGCTGGGTGCTCATTGCTCGGGGTGCTGGGTGCTCAGTGCTCGGGGTGCTCGGTGCTCAGTGCTCGGGATGCTGGGTGCTCAGTACTCGGGGTGCTCGGTGCTCAGTACTCAGGGTGCTGGGTGTTCAGTGCTCAGGGTGCTGGGTGCTCAGTGCTCGGGGTGCTGGGTGCTCGGTGCTCAGGTTGCTGGGTGCTCAGTACTCGGGGTGCTGGGTGCTCAGTACTCAGGGTGCTGGGTGCTCATTGCTCGGGGTGCTGGGTGCTCAGTGCTACGGGTGCTGGGTGCTCAGTGCTCGGGGTGCTGGGTGCTCAGTGCTCGGAGCGCTGGGTGCTCAGTGCTCGGGGTGCTCGGTGCTCAGTACTCAGGGTGCTGGGTGCTCAGTGCTCAGGGTGCTCGGTGCTCAGTACTCAGGGTGCTGGGTGCTCAGTGCTCGGTGTGCTCGGTGCTCAGTACGTTGGGTGCTCAGTACTCAGGGTGCTTTGTGCTCAGTGCTCAGGGTGATAGGTGCTCAGTACTCAGGGTGCTCAGTACTCAGAGTGCTGGGTGCTCAGGGGTCGGGGTGCTGGGAGCTCAGTACTCAGGGTGCCGGGTGCTCAGTTCTCGGGGTGCTGGGTGCTGAGTGCTCAGGGTGCTGGGTGCTCAGTACTCGGGGTGCTGGGTGCTCAGTACTCAGGGTGCTCGCTGCTCAGTACTCAGGGTGCTGGGTGCTCAGTGCTCAGGGTGCAGGGAGCTCAGTACTCAGGGTGCTCGGTGCTCAGTACTCAGGGTGATCGGTGGTCAGTCCTCAGGGTGCTCAGTACTCAGGGTGCTGGGTGCTTAGTGCTCTGGTTGCTCAGTACTCAGTGTGCTGGGTGCTCAGTACTCAGGGTGCTGGGTGCTCAGTGCTCGGGGTGCTGGGTGCTCAGTACTCAGGGTGCTGGGTGCTCAGTGCTCAGGGTGCTGGGTGCTCAGTACTCAGGGTGCTGGGTGCTCAGTACTCAGTGCTCGGGGTCCTGGGTTCTCAGCCCTCTGGGTGCTTAGTGCACAGTACTCAGGGTGCTGGGTGCTCAGTATTCAAGGTGCTCAGTGCTCGGGGTGCTGGGTGCTCAGTACTCAGGGTGCTGATTGCTCAGTACTCAGGGTGCTGGGTGCTCATTCTCGGGGTGCTGGGTGCTCAGTGCTCGGGGTGCTGGGTGCTCAGTACTCGGGGTGCTGGTTGCTCAGTGCTCAGCGTGCTGGGTGCTCAGTACTCAGGGTGCTCGGTTCTCAGTACTCAGGGTGCTGGGTGCTCATTCTCGGGGTGCTGGGTGCTCAGTGCTCAGGGTGCTGGGTGCTCAGTGCTCAGGGTCCTCGGTGCTCAGTACTCAGGGTGCTCAGTACTCAGCGTGCTTTGTGCTCAGTGCTCAGGGTGCTGAGTGCTCAGTACTCAGGGTGCTGGGTGCTCAGTACTCGGGGAGCTGGGTGCTCATTACACAGGGTGCTGGGTGCTCAGTGCTCGGGGTGCTCGCTGCTCAGTACTCTTGGTGCTGGGTGCTCAGTACTCAGGGTGCTGTTTGCTCAGTGCTCGGGGTGCTCGGTGCTCAGTGCTCAGGATGCTCGGTGCTCAGTACTTTTGGTGCTGGGTGCTCAGTACTCGGGGTGCTGGTTGCTCAGTGCTCAGCGTGCTGGGTGCTCAGTACTCAGGGTGCTCGGTTCTCAGTACTCAGGGTGCTGGGTGCTCATTCTCGGGGTGCTGGGTGCTCAGTGCTCAGGGTGCTGGGTGCTCAGTGCTCAGGGTCCTCGGTGCTCAGTACTCAGGGTGCTCAGTACTCAGCGTGCTTTGTGCTCAGTGCTCAGGGTGCTGGGTGCTCAGTACTCAGGGTGCTGGGTGCTCAGTACTCGGGGAGCTGGGTGCTCATTACACAGGGTGCTGGGTGCTCAGTGCTCGGGGTGCTCGCTGCTCAGTACTCTTGGTGCTGGGTGCTCAGTACTCAGGGTGCTGGGTGCTCAGTGCTCGGGGTGCTCGGTGCTCAGTGCTCAGGATGCTCGGTGCTCAGTACTTTTGGTGCTGGGTGCTCAGTACTCAGGGTGCTGGGTGCTCAGTGCTCGGGGTGCTCGGTGCTCAGTACTCAGGGTGCTGGGTTCTCAGTGCTCAGGGTGCTGGGTGCTCAGTACTCAGGGTGCTGGTTGCTCAGTGCTCAGGGTGCTGGGTCCTCAGTACTCAGGGTGCTCGGTGCTCAGTGCTCAGGGTGCTGGGTGCTCAGTGCTCGGGGTGCTCGGTGCTCAGTACTCAGGGTGCTGGGTGCTCAGTGCTCGGGGTGCTGGGTGCTCAGTGCTCAGGGTGCTGGGTGCTCAGTACTCAGGGTGCTCGGTGCTCAGAACTCAGGGTGCTGGGTGCTCAGTGCTCAGGTGCTGGGTGCTAAGTACTCAGGGTGCTGGGTGCTCAGTACTCAGGGTGCTGGGTGCTCAGTGCTCACGGTGCTGGGTGCTCCGTACTCAGGGTGCTTGGTGCTAAGCACTCAGGGTGCTCAGTACTCAGGGTGCTGGGTGCTCAGTGCTCGGGGTGCTGGGTGCTCAGTACTCAGGGTGCTGGGTGCTCAGTCCTCAGGGAGCTCAGTGCTCAGGGTGCTGGGTGCTCAGTGCTCGGGGTGCTCGGTGCTCAGTACTCAGGTTGCTGAGTGCTCAGTACTCAGGTTGCTGGGTGCTCAGTACTCAGGGTGCTGGGTGCTCAGTGCTCGGGGTGCTGGGTGCTCAGTGCTCGGGGTGCTGGGTGCTCAGTGCTCGGGGTGCTGGGTGCTCAGTGCTCAGGGTGCTGGGTGCTCAGTGCTCAGGGTGCTGGGTGCTCAGTGCTCGGGGTGCTGGGTGCTCAGTACTCAGGGTGCTGGGTGCTCAGTGCTCGGGGTGCTGGATGCTCAGTGCTCAGGTTGCTGGGTGCTCAGTGCTCGGGGTGCTGGGTGCTCAGTGCTCAGTACTCAGGGTGCTGGGTGCTCAGTGCTCAGGGTGCTGGGTGCTCAGTACTCAGGGTACTCGGTGCTCAGTACTCAGGGTGCTGGGTGATCAGTGCTCGGGGTGCTGGGTGCTCAGTGCTCAGGGTGCTGGGTGCTCAGTACTCAGGGTACTCGGTGCTCAGTACTCAGGGTGCTGGGTGCTCAGTGCTCGGGGTGCTCGGTGCTCAGTGCTCGGGGTGCTGGGTGCTCAGTACTCGGGGTGCTCAGTGCTCAGTACTCAGGGTGCTGGGTGCTCAGTGCTCACGGTGCTGGGTGCTCAGTGCTCGGGGTGCTGGCTGCTCGGTGCTCAGGTTGCTGGGTGCTCAGTACTCGGGGTGCTGGGTGCTCAGTACTCAGGGTGCTGGGTGCTCATTGCTCGGGGTGCTGGGTGCTCAGTGCTCAGGGTGCTGGGTGCACAGTGCTCGGGGTGCTGGGTGCTCAGTACTCGGGGTGCTGGGTGCTCAGTGCTCAGGGTGCTGGGTCTCAGTGCTTGGGGTACTGGGTACACAGTGCTCAGTACACAGGGTGCTGGGTGCTCAGTGCTCGGGGTGCTGGGTGCTCAGTGCTCAGTACTCAGGGTGCTGGGTGCTCAGTGCTCAGGGTGCTGGGTGCTCAGTACTCAGGGTACTCGGTGCTCAGTACTCAGGGTGCTGGGTGATCAGTGCTCAGGGAGCTTTGTGCTCAGTACTCAGTGTGCTGGGTGCTCAGTACTCAGGGTGCTGGGTGCTCAGTACTCAGGGTGCTCGGTGCTCAGTACTCAGGGTGCTGGGTGCTCAGTGCTCAGGGTGCTGGGTCCTCAGTGCTCAGGGTGCTGGGTGCTTAGTGCTCGGGTTGCTGGGTGCTCAGTACTCAGGGTGCTGGGTGCTCAGTACTCGGGTGCTGGGTGCTCAGTACTCAGGGTGCTGGGTGCTCAGTGCTCGGGGTGCTGGGTGCTCAGTGCTCAGTACTCAGGGTGCTGGGTGCTCAGTGCTCGGGGTGCTGGGTGCTCAGTGCTCAGTACTCAGGGTGCTGGGTGCTCAGTGCTCAGGGTGCTGGGTGCTCAGTGCTCAGGGTGCTGGGTACTCAGTGCTCGGGGTGCTGGGTGCTCAGTACTCAGGGGGCTGGGTGCTCAGGACTCAGGGTGCTCAGTGCTCAGTACTCAGGGTGCTCAGTGATCAGTACTCAGGGTGCTCAGTGCTCAGGGTGCTCTGTGCTCAGTGCTCGGGGCGCTGGGTGCTCAGTCCTCAGGGTGCTGTGTGCTCAGTGCTCAGGGTGCTCGGTGCTCAGTGCTCAGGGTGCTGGGTGCTCAGTACTCAGGGTGCTGGGTGCTCAGTGCTCGGGGTGCTGGGTGCTCAGTACTCAGGGTGCTGGGTGCTCAGTGCTCAGGGTACTGGGTGCTCAGCGCTCAGGGTGCTCGGTGCTTAGTACTCAGGGTGCTCGGTGCTCGAGGTGCTGGGTGCTCAGTGCTCAGGGTGCTGGGTGCTCAGTGCTCGGGGTGCTGGGTGCTCAGTGCTCGTGGTGCTCGGTGCTCAGTGCTCGGGGTGCTGGGTGCTCAGTACTCGGGGTGCTCAGTGCTCAGTACTCAGGGTGCTGGGTGCTCAGTGCTCACGGTGCTGGGTGCTCAGTGCTCGGGGTGCTGGCTGCTCGGTGCTCAGGTTGCTGCGTACTCAGTACTCGGGGTGCTGGGTGCTCAGTACTCAGGGTGCTGGGTGCTCATTGCTCGGGGTGCTGGGTGCTCAGTGCTCGGGGTGCTGGGTGCTCAGTGCTCGGGGTGCTGGGTGCTCAGTACTCGGGGTGCTGGGTGCTCAGTGCTCAGGGTGCTGGGTCTCAGTGCTTGGGGTACTGGGTACTCAGTGCTCAGTACACAGGGTGCTGGGTGCTCAGTGCTCGGGGTGCTGGGTGCTCAGTGCTCAGTACTCAGGGTGCTGGGTGCTCAGTGCTCAGGGTGCTGGGTGCTCAGTACTCAGGGTACTCGGTGCTCAGTACTCAGGGTGCTGGGTGATCAGTGCTCAGGGAGCTTTGTGCTCAGTACTCAGTGTGCTGGGTGCTCAGTACTCAGGGTGCTGTGTGCTCAGTACTCAGGGTGCTCGGTGCTCAGTACTCAGGTTGCTGGGTGCTCAGTTCTCAGGGTGCTGGGTCCTCAGTGCTCAGGGTGCTGGGTGCTTAGTGCTCGGGGTGCTGGGTGCTCAGTACTCAGGGTGCTGGGTGCTCAGTACTCGGGGTGCTGGGTGCTCAGTACTCAGGGAGCTGGGTGCTCAGTACTCAGGGTGCTGGGTGCTCAGTACTCGGGTGCTGGGTGCTCAGTACTCAGGGTGCTGGGTGCTCAGTGCTCGGGGTGCTGGGTGCTCAGTGCTCAGTACTCAGGGTGCTGGGTGCTCAGTGCTCGGGGTGCTGGGTGCTCAGTGCTCAGTACTCAGGGTGCTGGGTGCTCAGTGCTCAGGGTGCTGGGTGCTCAGTGCTCAGGGTGCTGGGTACTCAGTGCTCGGGGTGCTGGGTGCTCAGTACTCAGGGTGCTGGGTGCTCAGGACTCAGGGTGCTCAGTGCTCAGTACTCAGGGTGCTCAGTGATCAGTACTCAGGGTGCTCAGTGCTCAGGGTGCTCTGTGCTCAGTGCTCGGGGCGCTGGGTGCTCAGTCCTCAGGGTGCTGTGTGCTCAGTGCTCAGGGTGCTCGGTGCTCAGTGCTCAGGGTGCTGGGTGCTCAGTACTCAGGGTGCTGGGTGCTCAGTGCTCAGGGTGCTGGGTGCTCAGTGCTCAGGGTGCTCGGTGCTTAGTACTCAGGGTGCTCGGTGCTCGAGGTGCTGGGTGCTCAGTGCTCAGGGTGCTTAGTGCTCAGTGCTCGGGGTGCTGGGTGCTCAGTGCTCGGGGTGCTGGGTGCTCAGTGCTCAGGGTGCTGGGTGCTCAGTGCTCGGGGTGCTGGGTGCTCAGTACTCGGGGTGCTCGGTGCTCAGTACTCAGGGTGCTGGGTGCTCAGTGCTCAGGGTGCTGGGTGCTCAGTACTTAGGGTGCTGGGTGCTCGGTGCTCAGTACGCTGGGTGCTCAGTACTCAGGGTGCTGGCTGCTCAGTACTCAGGGTGCTCGGTGCTCAGTACTCACGGTGCTCGGTGCTCAGTACTCAGGGTGCTGGGTGCTCAGTGCTCGGGGTGCTGGGTGCTCATTACTCAGGGGGCTGGGTGCTCAGTACTCAGGGTGCTCAGTGCTTGGGGTGCTCGGTGCTCAGTACTCAGGGTGCTGGGTGCTCAGTGCTCAGGGTGCTGGGTGCTCAGTACTCAGGGTGCTGGGTGCTCAGTACTCGGGGTGCTCGGTGCTCAGTACTCAGGGTGCTGGGTGCTCAGTGCTCAGGGTGCTGGGTGCTCAGTACTCAGGGTGCTGGGTGCTCGGTGCTCAGTACGCTGGGTGCTCAGTACTCAGGGTGCTGGCTGCTCAGTAATCAGGGTGCTCGGTGCTCAGTACTCAGGGTGCTGGGTGCTCAGTACTCAGGGTGCTCGGTGCTCAGTACTCAGGGTGCTGGGTGCTCAGTGCTCGGGGTGCTGGGTGCTCATTACTCAGGGGGCTGGGTGCTCAGTACTCAGGGTGCTCAGTGCTTGGGGTGCTCGGTGCTCAGTACTCAGGGTGCTGGGTGCTCAGTGCTCAGGGTGCTGGGTGCTCAGTACTCAGGGTGCTGGGTGCTCAGTACTCGGGGTGCTCGGTGCTCAGTACTCAGGGTGCTGGGTGCTCAGTGCTCAGGGTGCTGGGTGCTCAGTACACAGGGTGCTGGGTGCTCGTTGCTCAGTACGCTGGGTGCTCAGTACTCAGGGTGCTGGCTGCTCAGTACTCAGGGTGCTCGGTGCTCAGTACTCAGGGTGCTGGGTGTTCAGTGCTCGGGGTGCTGGGTGCTCATTACTCAGGGGGCTGGGTGCTCAGTACTCAGGGTGCTCAGTGCTTGGGGTGCTGGGTGCTCAGTATTCAGGGTGCTCAGTGCTTGGGGTGTTGGGTGCTCAGTACTCAGGGTGCTGGGTGCTCAGTGCTCGGGGTGCTTCGTGCTCAGTGCTCGGGGTGCTGGGTGCTCAGTGCTCGGGGTGCTGGGTGCTCAGTGCTCGGGGTGCTGGGTGCTCAGAGCTCAGGGTGCTGGGTGCTCAGTGCTCAGGGTGCTGGGTACTCAGTGCTCGGGGTGCTGGGTACTCAGTGCTCGGGGTGCTGGGTGCTCAGTACTCAGGGTGCTGGGTGCTCAGTACTCAGGGTGCTCAGTGCTCAGTACTCAGGGTGCTCAGTGCTCAGGGTGCTGTGTGCTCAGTGCTCGGGGTGCTGGGTGCTCAGTCCTCAGGGTGCTGGGTGCTCAGTGCTCAGGGTGCTCGGTGCTCAGTGCTCAGGGTGCTGGGTGCTCAGTGCTCGGGGTGCTGGGTGCTCATTACTCAGGGTGCTGGGTGCTCAGTATTCAGGGTGCTCAGTGCATGTGGTGCTGGATGCTCAGTACTCAGGGTGCTCAATGCTTGGGGTGTTGGGTACTTAGTACTCAGGGTGCTGGGTGCTCAGTGCTCAGGGTGCTGGGTGCTCAGTACTCAGGGTGCTGGGTGCTCAGTACTCAGGGTGCTGGGTGCTCAGTGCTCAGGGTGCTGGGTGCTCAGTGCTCGGGGTGCTGGGTGCTCAGTGCTCAGGGTGCTGGGTGCTCAGTGCTCACGTGCTGTGTGATCAGTGCTCGGGGTGCTGGGTGCTCAGTGCTCGGGGCGCTGGGTGCTCAGTGCTCGGGGTGCTCGGTGCTCAGTGCTCGGGGTGCTGGGTGCTCAGTACTCAGGGTGCTCAGTGCTCAATACTCAGGGTGCTGGGTGCTCAGTGCTCAGTGTGCTGGGTGATCAGTGCTCGGGGTGCTGGCTGCTCGGTTCTCAGGTTGCTGGGTGCTCAGTACTCGGGGTGCTGGGTGCTCAGTACTCAGGGTTCTGGGTGCTCATTGCTCGGGGTGCTGGGTGCTCAGTGCTCGGGGTGCTGGGTGCTCAGTGCTTGGGGTGCTGGGTGCTCAGTACTCGGGGTGCTGGGTGCTCAGTTCTCAGGGTGCTGGGTCTCAGTGCTCGGGGTACTGGGTACTCAGTGCTCAGTACACAGGGTGCTGGGTGCTCAGTGCTCGGGGTGCTGGGTGCTCAGTGCTCAGTACTCAGGGTGCTGGGTGCTCAGTGCTCGGGGTGCTGGGTGCTCAGTACTCAGGGTACTTGGTGCTCAGTACTCAGGGTGCTGGGTGATCAGTGCTCAGGGTGCTGGGTGCTCAGTACTCAGTGTGCTGGGTGCTCAGTACTCAGGGTGCTGGGTTCTCAGTACTCAGAGTGGTCGGTGCTCAGTACTCAGGGTGCTGGGTGCTCAGTGCTCAGGGTGCTGGGTCCTCAGTGCTCGGGGTGCTGGGTGCTTAGTGCTCCGGGTGCTGGGTGCTCAGTACTCAGGGTGCTGGGTGCTCAGTACTCGGGGTGCTGGGTGCACAGTACTCAGGGTGCTGGGTGCTCAGTGCTCGGGGTGCTGGGTGCTCAGTGCTCGGGGTGCTGAGTGCTCAGTGCTCGGGGTGCTGGGTGCTCAGTGCTCGGGGTGCTGGGTGCTCAGTGCTCAGGGTGCTGGGTGCTCAGTGCTCAGGGTGCTGGGTGCACAGTGCTCGGGGTGCTGGGTGCTCAGTGCTTGGGGTGCTCGTTGCTCAGTGCTCGGGGTGCTGGGTGCTCAGTGCTCAGTACTCAGGGTGCTGGGTGCTCAGTGCTCGGGGTGCTGGGTGCTCAGTGCTCAGTACTCAGGGTGCTGGGTGCTCAGTGCTCAGGGTGCTGGGTGCTCATTGCTCAATGTGCTGGGTGCTCAGTGCTCAGGGTGCTGGGTACTCAGTGCTCAGGGTGCTGGGTACTCAGTGCTCGGGGTGCTGGGTGCTCAGTACTCGGGGTGCTGGGTGCTCAGTACTCAGGGTGCTCAGTGCTCAGTACTCAGGGTGCTCAGTGCTCAGGGTGCTGTGTGCTCAGTGCTCAGGGTGCTGGGTGCTCAGTCCTCAGGGTGCTGGGTGCTCAGTGCTCAGGGTGCTCGGTGCTCAGTGCTCAGGGTGCTGGGTGCTCAGTGCTCGGGGTGCTGGGCGCTCATTACTCAGGGTGCTGGGTGCTCAGTATTCAGGGTGCTCAGTGCTTGTGGTGCTGGGTGCTCAGTACTCAGGGTGCTCAGTGCTTGGGGTGTTGGGTGCTTAGTACTCAGGGTGCTGGGTGCTCAGTGCTCAGGGTGCTGGGTGCTCAGTTCTCAGGGTGCTGGGTGCTCAGTACTCAGGGTGCTGGGTGCTCAGTGCTCGAGGTGTTGGGTGCTCAGTGCTTGGGGTGCTGGGTGCTCAGTGCTCAGGGTGCTGGGTGCTCAGTGCTCAGGGTGCTGGGTGATCAGTGCTCGGGGTGCTGGGTGCTCAGTGCTCGGGGCGCTGGTTGCTCAGTGCTCGGGGTGCTCGGTGCTCAGTGCTCGGGGTGCTGGGTGCTCAGTGCTCAGTACTCAGGGTGCTGGGTGCTCAGTGCTCGGGGTGCTGGATGCTCAGTGCTCAGGTTGCTGGGTGCTCAGTGCTCGGGGTGCTGGGTGCTCAGTGCTCAGTACTCAGGGTGCTGGGTGCTCAGTGCTCAGGGTGCTGGGTGCTCAGTACTCAGGGTACTCGGTGCTCAGTACTCAGGGTGCTGGGTGATCAGTGCTCGGGGTGCTGGGTGCTCAGTGCTCAGGGTGCTGGGTGCTCAGTACTCAGGGTACTCGGTGCTCAGTACTCAGGGTGCTGGGTGCTCAGTGCTCGGGGTGCTCGGTGCTCAGTGCTCGGGGTGCTGGGTGCTCAGTACTCGGGGTGCTCAGTGCTCAGTACTCAGGGTGCTGGGTGCTCAGTGCTCACGGTGCTGGGTGCTCAGTGCTCGGGGTGCTGGCTGCTCGGTGCTCAGGTTGCTGGGTGCTCAGTACTCGGGGTGCTGGGTGCTCAGTACTCAGGGTGCTGGGTGCTCATTGCTCGGGGTGCTGGGTGCTCAGTGCTCAGGGTGCTGGGTGCTCAGTGCTCGGGGTGCTGGGTGCTCAGTACTCGGGGTGCTGGGTGCTCAGTGCTCAGGGTGCTGGGTCTCAGTGCTTGGGGTACTGGGTACACAGTGCTCAGTACACAGGGTGCTGGGTGCTCAGTGCTCGGGGTGCTGGGTGCTCAGTGCTCAGTACTCAGGGTGCTGGGTGCTCAGTGCTCAGGGTGCTGGGTGCTCAGTACTCAGGGTACTCGGTGCTCAGTACTCAGGGTGCTGGGTGATCAGTGCTCAGGGAGCTTTGTGCTCAGTACTCAGTGTGCTGGGTGCTCAGTACTCAGGGTGCTGGGTGCTCAGTACTCAGGGTGCTCGGTGCTCAGTACTCAGGGTGCTGGGTGCTCAGTGCTCAGGGTGCTGGGTCCTCAGTGCTCAGGGTGCTGGGTGCTTAGTGCTCGGGGTGCTGGGTGCTCAGTACTCAGGGTGCTGGGTGCTCAGTGCTCAGGGTGCTGGGTGCTCAGTCCTCGGGGTGCTCCGTGTTCAGGGTGCTAGGTGCTCAGTGCTCAGTGTGCTGGGTGATCAGTGCTCGGGGTGCTGGCTGCTCGGTTCTCAGGTTGCTGGGTGCTCAGTACTCGGGGTGCTGGGTGCTCAGTACTCAGGGTTCTGGGTGCTCATTGCTCGGGGTGCTGGGTGCTCAGTGCTCGGGGTGCTGGGTGCTCAGTGCTTGGGGTGCTGGGTGCTCAGTACTCGGGGTGCTGGGTGCTCAGTTCTCAGGGTGCTGGGTCTCAGTGCTCGGGGTACTGGGTACTCAGTGCTCAGTACACAGGGTGCTGGGTGCTCAGTGCTCGGGGTGCTGGGTGCTCAGTGCTCAGTACTCAGGGTGCTGGGTGCTCAGTGCTCGGGGTGCTGGGTGCTCAGTACTCAGGGTACTTGGTGCTCAGTACTCAGGGTGCTGGGTGATCAGTGCTCAGGGTGCTGGGTGCTCAGTACTCAGTGTGCTGGGTGCTCAGTACTCAGGGTGCTGGGTTCTCAGTACTCAGAGTGGTCGGTGCTCAGTACTCAGGGTGCTGGGTGCTCAGTGCTCAGGGTGCTGGGTCCTCAGTGCTCGGGGTGCTGGGTGCTTAGTGCTCCGGGTGCTGGGTGCTCAGTACTCAGGGTGCTGGGTGCTCAGTACTCGGGGTGCTGGGTGCACAGTACTCAGGGTGCTGGGTGCTCAGTGCTCGGGGTGCTGGGTGCTCAGTGCTCGGGGTGCTGAGTGCTCAGTGCTCGGGGTGCTGGGTGCTCAGTGCTCGGGGTGCTGGGTGCTCAGTGCTCAGGGTGCTGGGTGCTCAGTGCTCAGGGTACTGGGTGCACAGTGCTCGGGGTGCTGGGTGCTCAGTGCTTGGGGTGCTCGTTGCTCAGTGCTCGGGGTGCTGGGTGCTCAGTGCTCAGTACTCAGGGTGCTGGGTGCTCAGTGCTCGGGGTGCTGGGTGCTCAGTGCTCAGTACTCAGGGTGCTGGGTGCTCAGTGCTCAGGGTGCTGGGTGCTCATTGCTCAATGTGCTGGGTGCTCAGTGCTCAGGGTGCTGGGTACTCAGTGCTCAGGGTGCTGGGTACTCAGTGCTCGGGGTGCTGGGTGCTCAGTACTCGGGGTGCTGGGTGCTCAGTACTCAGGGTGCTCAGTGCTCAGTACTCAGGGTGCTCAGTGCTCAGGGTGCTGTGTGCTCAGTGCTCAGGGTGCTGGGTGCTCAGTCCTCAGGGTGCTGGGTGCTCAGTGCTCAGGGTGCTCGGTGCTCAGTGCTCAGGGTGCTGGGTGCTCAGTGCTCGGGGTGCTGGGCGCTCATTACTCAGGGTGCTGGGTGCTCAGTATTCAGGGTGCTCAGTGCTTGTGGTGCTGGGTGCTCAGTACTCAGGGTGCTCAGTGCTTGGGGTGTTGGGTGCTTAGTACTCAGGGTGCTGGGTGCTCAGTGCTCAGGGTGCTGGGTGCTCAGTTCTCAGGGTGCTGGGTGCTCAGTACTCAGGGTGCTGGGTGCTCAGTGCTCGAGGTGTTGGGTGCTCAGTGCTTGGGGTGCTGGGTGCTCAGTGCTCAGGGTGCTGGGTGCTCAGTGCTCAGGGTGCTGGGTGATCAGTGCTCGGGGTGCTGGGTGCTCAGTGCTCGGGGCGCTGGTTGCTCAGTGCTCGGGGTGCTCGGTGCTCAGTGCTCGGGGTGCTGGGTGCTCAGTGCTCAGTACTCAGGGTGCTGGGTGCTCAGTGCTCGGGGTGCTGGATGCTCAGTGCTCAGGTTGCTGGGTGCTCAGTGCTCGGGGTGCTGGGTGCTCAGTGCTCAGTACTCAGGGTGCTGGGTGCTCAGTGCTCAGGGTGCTGGGTGCTCAGTACTCAGGGTACTCGGTGCTCAGTACTCAGGGTGCTGGGTGATCAGTGCTCGGGGTGCTGGGTGCTCAGTGCTCAGGGTGCTGGGTGCTCAGTACTCAGGGTACTCGGTGCTCAGTACTCAGGGTGCTGGGTGCTCAGTGCTCGGGGTGCTCGGTGCTCAGTGCTCGGGGTGCTGGGTGCTCAGTACTCGGGGTGCTCAGTGCTCAGTACTCAGGGTGCTGGGTGCTCAGTGCTCACGGTGCTGGGTGCTCAGTGCTCGGGGTGCTGGCTGCTCGGTGCTCAGGTTGCTGGGTGCTCAGTACTCGGGGTGCTGGGTGCTCAGTACTCAGGGTGCTGGGTGCTCATTGCTCGGGGTGCTGGGTGCTCAGTGCTCAGGGTGCTGGGTGCTCAGTGCTCGGGGTGCTGGGTGCTCAGTACTCGGGGTGCTGGGTGCTCAGTGCTCAGGGTGCTGGGTCTCAGTGCTTGGGGTACTCGGTACACAGTGCTCAGTACACAGGGTGCTGGGTGCTCAGTGCTCGGGGTGCTGGGTGCTCAGTGCTCAGTACTCAGGGTGCTGGGTGCTCAGTGCTCAGGGTGCTGGGTGCTCAGTACTCAGGGTACTCGGTGCTCAGTACTCAGGGTGCTGGGTGATCAGTGCTCAGGGAGCTTTGTGCTCAGTACTCAGTGTGCTGTGTGCTCAGTACTCAGGGTGCTGGGTGCTCAGTACTCAGGGTGCTCGGTGCTCAGTACTCAGGGTGCTGGGTGCTCAGTGCTCAGGGTGCTGGGTCCTCAGTGCTCAGGGTGCTGGGTGCTTAGTGCTCGGGGTGCTGGGTGCTCAGTACTCAGGGTGCTGGGTGCTCAGTACTCGGGGTGCTGGGTGCTCAGTACTCAGGGAGCTGGGTGCTCAGTACTCAGGGTGCTGGGTGCTCAGTACTCGGGTGCTGGGTGCTCAGTACTCAGGGTGCTGGGTGCTCAGTGCTCGGGGTGCTGGGTGCTCAGTGCTCAGTACTCAGGGTGCTGGGTGCTCAGTGCTCGGGGTGCTGGGTGCTCAGTGCTCAGTACTCAGGGTGCTGGGTGCTCAGTGCTCAGGGTGCTGGGTGCTCAGTGCTCAGGGTGCTGGGTACTCAGTGCTCGGGGTGCTGGGTGCTCAGTACTCAGGGGGCTGGGTGCTCAGGACTCAGGGTGCTCAGTGCTCAGTACTCAGGGTGCTCAGTGATCAGTACTCAGGGTGCTCAGTGCTCAGGGTGCTCTGTGCTCAGTGCTCGGGGCGCTGGGTGCTCAGTCCTCAGGGTGCTGTGTGCTCAGTGCTCAGGGTGCTCGGTGCTCAGTGCTCAGGGTGCTGGGTGCTCAGTACTCAGGGTGCTGGGTGCTCAGTGCTCGGGGTGCTGGGTGCTCAGTACTCAGGGTGCTGGGTGCTCAGTGCTCAGGGTGCTGGGTGCTCAGCGCTCAGGGTGCTCGGTGCTTAGTACTCAGGGTGCTCGGTGCTCGAGGTGCTGGGTGCTCAGTGCTCAGGGTGCTGGTTGCTCAGTGCTCGGGGTGCTGGGTGCTCAGTGCTCGGGGTGCTCGGTGCTCAGTGCTCGGGGTGCTGGGTGCTCAGTACTCGGGGTGCTCAGTGCTCAGTACTCAGGGTGCTGGGTGCTCAGTGCTCACGGTGCTGGGTGCTCAGTGCTCGGGGTGCTGGCTGCTCGGTGCTCAGGTTGCTGCGTGCTCAGTACTCGGGGTGCTGGGTGCTCAGTACTCAGGGTGCTGGGTGCTCATTGCTCGGGGTGCTGGGTGCTCAGTGCTCGGGGTGCTGGGTGCTCAGTGCTCGGGGTGCTGGGTGCTCAGTACTCGGGGTGCTGGGTGCTCAGTGCTCAGGGTGCTGGGTCTCAGTGCTTGGGGTACTGGGTACTCAGTGCTCAGTACACAGGGTGCTGGGTGCTCAGTGCTCGGGGTGCTGGGTGCTCAGTGCTCAGTACTCAGGGTGCTGGGTGCTCAGTGCTCAGGGTGCTGGGTGCTCAGTACTCAGGGTACTCGGTGCTCAGTACTCAGGGTGCTGGGTGATCAGTGCTCAGGGAGCTTTGTGCTCAGTACTCAGTGTGCTGGGTGCTCAGTACTCAGGGTGCTGTGTGCTCAGTACTCAGGGTGCTCGGTGCTCAGTACTCAGGTTGCTGGGTGCTCAGTTCTCAGGGTGCTGGGTCCTCAGTGCTCAGGGTGCTGGGTGCTTAGTGCTCGGGGTGCTGGGTGCTCAGTACTCAGGGTGCTGGGTGCTCAGTACTCGGGGTGCTGGGTGCTCAGTACTCAGGGAGCTGGGTGCTCAGTACTCAGGGTGCTGGGTGCTCAGTACTCGGGTGCTGGGTGCTCAGTACTCAGGGTGCTGGGTGCTCAGTGCTCGGGGTGCTGGGTGCTCAGTGCTCAGTACTCAGGGTGCTGGGTGCTCAGTGCTCGGGGTGCTGGGTGCTCAGTGCTCAGTACTCAGGGTGCTGGGTGCTCAGTGCTCAGGGTGCTGGGTGCTCAGTGCTCAGGGTGCTGGGTACTCAGTGCTCAGGGTGCTGGGTGCTCAGTACTCAGGGTGCTGGGTGCTCAGGACTCAGGGTGCTCAGTGCTCAGTACTCAGGGTGCTCAGTGATCAGTACTCAGGGTGCTCAGTGCTCAGGGTGCTCTGTGCTCAGTGCTCGGGGCGCTGGGTGCTCAGTCCTCAGGGTGCTGTGTGCTCAGTGCTCAGGGTGCTCGGTGCTCAGTGCTCAGGGTGCTGGGTGCTCAGTACTCAGGGTGCTGGGTGCTCAGTGCTCGGGGTCCTGGGTGCTCAGTACTCAGGGTGCTGGGTGCTCAGTGCTCAGGGTGCTGGGTGCTCAGTGCTCAGGGTGCTCGGTGCTTAGTACTCAGGGTGCTCGGTGCTCGAGGTGCTGGGTGCTCAGTGCTCAGGGTGCTTAGTGCTCAGTGCTCCCGGTGCTGGGTGCTCAGTGCTCGGGGTGCTGGGTGCTCAGTGCTCAGGGTGCTGGGTGCTCAGTGCTCGGGGTGCTGGGTGCTCAGTACTCGGGGTGCTCGGTGCTCAGTACTCAGGGTGCTGGGTGCTCAGTGCTCAGGGTGCTGGGTGCTCAGTACTTAGGGTGCTGGGTGCTCGGTGCTCAGTACGCTGGGTGCTCAGTACTCAGGCTGCTGGCTGCTCAGTACTCAGGGTGCTCGGTGCTCAGTACTCAGGGTGCTCGGTGCTCAGTACTCAGGGTGCTGGGTGCTCAGTGCTCGGGGTGCTGGGTGCTCATTACTCAGGGGGCTGGGTGCTCAGTACTCAGGGTGCTCAGTGCTTGGGGTGCTCGGTGCTCAGTACTCAGGGTGCTGGGTGCTCAGTGCTCAGGGTGATGGGTGCTCAGTACTCAGGGTGCTGGGTGCTCAGTACTCGGGGTGCTCGGTGCTCAGTACTCAGGGTGCTGGGTGCTCAGTGCTCAGGGTGCTTGGTGCTCAGTACTCAGGGTGCTGGGTGCTCGGTGCTCAGTACGCTGGGTGCTCAGTACTCAGGGTGCTGGCTGCTCAGTAATCAGGGTGCGCGGTGCTCAGTACTCAGGGTGCTGGGTGCTCAGTACTCAGGGTGCTCGGTGCTCAGTACTCAGGGTGCTGGGTGCTCAGTGCTCGGGGTGCTGGGTGCTCATTACTCAGGGGGCTGGGTGCTCAGTACTCAGGGTGCTCAGTGCTTGGGGTGCTCGGTGCTCAGTACTCAGGGTGCTGGGTGCTCAGTGCTCAGGGTGCTGGGTGCTCAGTACTCAGGGTGCTGGGTGCTCAGTACTCGGGGTGCTCGGTGCTCAGTACTCAGGGTGCTGGGTGCTCAGTGCTCAGGGTGCTGGGTGCTCAGTACACAGGGTGCTGGGTGCTCGTTGCTCAGTACGCTGGGTGCTCAGTACTCAGGGTGCTGGCTGCTCAGTACTCAGGGTGCTCGGTGCTCAGTACTCAGGGTGCTGGGTGTTCAGTGCTCGGGGTGCTGGGTGCTCATTACTCAGGGGGCTGGGTGCTCAGTACTCAGGGTGCTCAGTGCTTGGGGTGCTGGGTGCTCAGTATTCAGGGTGCTCAGTGCTTGGGGTGTTGGGTGCTCAGTACTCAGGGTGCTGGGTGCTCAGTGCTCGGGGTGCTTCGTGCTCAGTGCTCGGGGTGCTGGGTGCTCAGTGCTCGGGGTGCTGGGTGCTCAGTGCTCGGGGTGCTGGGTGCTCAGAGCTCAGGGTGCTGGGTGCTCAGTGCTCAGGGTGCTGGGTACTCAGTGCTCGGGGTGCTGGGTACTCAGTGCTCGGGGTGCTGGGTGCTCAGTACTCAGGGTGCTGGGTGCTCAGTACTCAGGGTGCTCAGTGCTCAGTACTCAGGGTGCTCAGTGCTCAGGGTGCTGTGTGCTCAGTGCTCGGGGTGCTGGGTGCTCAGTCCTCAGGGTGCTGGGTGCTCAGTTCTCAGGGTGCTCGGTGCTCAGTGCTCAGGGTGCTGGGTGCTCAGTGCTCGGGGTGCTGGGTGCTCATTACTCAGGGTGCTGGGTGCTCAGTATTCAGGGTGCTCAGTGCATGTGGTGCTGGATGCTCAGTACTCAGGGTGCTCAATGCTTGGGGTGTTGGGTACTTAGTACTCAGGGTGCTGGGTGCTCAGTGCTCAGGGTGCTGGGTGCTCAGTACTCAGGGTGCTGGGTGCTCAGTACTCAGGGTGCTGGGTGCTCAGTGCTCAGGGTGCTGGGTGCTCAGTGCTCGGGGTGCTGGGTGCTCAGTGCTCAGGGTGCTGGGTGCTCAGTGCTCACGTGCTGTGTGATCAGTGCTCGGGGTGCTGGGTGCTCAGTGCTCGGGGCGCTGGGTGCTCAGTGCTCGGGGTGCTCGGTGCTCAGTGCTCGGGGTGCTGGGTGCTCAGTACTCAGGGTGCTCAGTGCTCAATACTCAGGGTGCTGGGTGCTCAGTGCTCAGTGTGCTGGGTGATCAGTGCTCGGGGTGCTGGCTGCTCGGTTCTCAGGTTGCTGGGTGCTCAGTACTCGGGGTGCTGGGTGCTCAGTACTCAGGGTTCTGGGTGCTCATTGCTCGGGGTGCTGGGTGCTCAGTGCTCGGGGTGCTGGGTGCTCAGTGCTTGGGGTGCTCGGTGCTCAGTACTCGGGGTGCTGGGTGCTCAGTTCTCAGGGTGCTGGGTCTCAGAGCTCGGGGTACTGGGTGCTCAGTACTCAGGGTGCTGGGTGCTCAGTGCTCAGGGTGCTGGGTGCTCAGTACTCAGGGTGCTGGGTGCTCAGTGCTCAGGGTGCTGGGTGCTCAGTACTCAGGGTGCTGGGTGCTCAGTGCTCAGGGTGCTGGGTGCTCAGCGCTCAGGGTGCTCGGTGCTTAGTACTCAGGGTGCTCGGTGCTCGAGGTGCTGGGTGCTCAGTGCTCGGGGTGCTCGGTGCTCAGTGCTCGGGGTGCTGGGTGCTCAGTACTCGGGGTGCTCAGTGCTCAGTACTCAGGGTGCTGGGTGCTCAGTGCTCACGGTGCTGGGTGCTCAGTGCTCGGGGTGCTGGCTGCTCGGTGCTCAGGTTGCTGCGTGCTCAGTACTCGGGGTGCTGGGTGATCAGTACTCAGGGTGCTGGGTGCTCATTGCTCGGGGTGCTGGGTGCTCAGTGCTCGGGGTGCTGGGTGCTCAGTGCTCGGGGTGCTGGGTGCTCAGTACTCGGGGTGCTGGGTGCTCAGTGCTCAGGGTGCTGGGTCTCAGTGCTTGGGGCTACTGGGTACTCAGTGCTCAGTACACAGGGTGCTGGGTGCTCAGTGCTCGGGGTGCTGGGTGCTCAGTGCTCAGTACTCAGGGTGCTGGGTGCTCAGTGCTCAGGGTGCTGGGTGCTCAGTACTCAGGGTACTCGGTGCTCAGTACTCAGGGTGCTGGGTGATCAGTGCTCAGGGAGCTTTGTGCTCAGTACTCAGTGTGCTGGGTGCTCAGTACTCAGGGTGCTGTGTGCTCAGTACTCAGGGTGCTCGGTGCTCAGTACTCAGGTTGCTGGGTGCTCAGTTCTCAGGGTGCTGGGTCCTCAGTGCTCAGGGTGCTGGGTGCTCAGTACTCAGGGTGCTGGGTGCTCAGTACTCGGGGTGCTCGGTGCTCAGTACTCAGGGTGCTGGGTGCTCAGTGCTCAGGGTGCTGGGTGCTCAGTACTCAGGGTGCTGGGTGCTCGGTGCTCAGTACGCTGGGTGCTCAGTACTCAGGGTGCTGGCTGCTCAGTAATCAGGGTGCTCGGTGCTCAGTACTCAGGGTGCTGGGTGCTCAGTACTCAGGGTGCTCGGTGCTCAGTACTCAGGGTGCTGGGTGCTCAGTGCTCGGGGTGCTGGGTGCTCATTACTCAGGGGGCTGGGTGCTCAGTACTCAGGGTGCTCAGTGCTTGGGGTGCTCGGTGCTCAGTACTCAGGGTGCTGGGTGCTCAGTGCTCAGGGTGCTGGGTGCTCAGTACTCAGGGTGCTGGGTGCTCAGTACTCGGGGTGCTCGGTGCTCAGTACTCAGGGTGCTGGGTGCTCAGTGCTCAGGGTGCTGGGTGCTCAGTACACAGGGTGCTGGGTGCTCGTTGCTCAGTACGCTGGGTGCTCAGTACTCAGGGTGCTGGCTGCTCAGTACTCAGGGTGCTCGGTGCTCAGTACTCAGGGTGCTGGGTGTTCAGTGCTCGGGGTGCTGGGTGCTCATTACTCAGGGGGCTGGGTGCTCAGTACTCAGGGTGCTCAGTGCTTGGGGTGCTGGGTGCTCAGTATTCAGGGTGCTCAGTGCTTGGGGTGTTGGGTGCTCAGTACTCAGGGTGCTGGGTGCTCAGTTCTCAGGGTGCTGGGTCCTCAGTGCTCAGGGTGCTGGGTGCTTAGTGCTCGGGGTGCTGGGTGCTCAGTACTCAGGGTGCTGGGTGCTCAGTACTCGGGGTGCTGGGTGCTCAGTACTCAGGGAGCTGGGTGCTCAGTACTCAGGGTGCTGGGTGCTCAGTACTCGGGTGCTGGGTGCTCAGTACTCAGGGTGCTGGGTGCTCAGTGCTCGGGGTGCTGGGTGCTCAGTGCTCAGTACTCAGGGTGCTGGGTGCTCAGTGCTCGGGGTGCTGGGTGCTCAGTGCTCAGTACTCAGGGTGCTGGGTGCTCAGTGCTCAGGGTGCTGGGTGCTCAGTGCTCAGGGTGCTGGGTACTCAGTGCTCGGGGTGCTGGGTGCTCAGTACTCAGGGTGCTGGGTGCTCAGGACTCAGGGTGCTCAGTGCTCAGTACTCAGGGTGCTCAGTGATCAGTACTCAGGGTGCTCAGTGCTCAGGGTGCTCTGTGCTCAGTGCTCGGGGCGCTGGGTGCTCAGTCCTCAGGGTGCTGTGTGCTCAGTGCTCAGGGTGCTCGGTGCTCAGTGCTCAGGGTGCTGGGTGCTCAGTACTCAGGGTGCTGGGTGCTCAGTGCTCGGGGTCCTGGGTGCTCAGTACTCAGGGTGCTGGGTGCTCAGTGCTCAGGGTGCTGGGTGCTCAGTGCTCAGGGTGCTCGGTGCTTAGTACTCAGGGTGCTCGGTGCTCGAGGTGCTGGGTGCTCAGTGCTCAGGGTGCTTAGTGCTCAGTGCTCGGGGTGCTGGGTGCTCAGTGCTCGGGGTGCTGGGTGCTCAGTGCTCAGGGTGCTGGGTGCTCAGTGCTCGGGGTGCTGGGTGCTCAGTACTCGGGGTGCTCGGTGCTCAGTACTCAGGGTGCTGGGTGCTCAGTGCTCAGGGTGCTGGGTGCTCAGTACTTAGGGTGCTGGGTGCTCGGTGCTCAGTACGCTGGGTGCTCAGTACTCAGGGTGCTGGCTGCTCAGTACTCAGGGTGCTCGGTGCTCAGTACTCAGGGTGCTCGGTGCTCAGTACTCAGGGTGCTGGGTGCTCAGTGCTCGGGGTGCTGGGTGCTCATTACTCAGGGGGCTGGGTGCTCAGTACTCAGGGTGCTCAGTGCTTGGGGTGCTCGGTGCTCAGTACTCAGGGTGCTGGGTGCTCAGTGCTCAGGGTGCTGGGTGCTCAGTACTCAGGGTGCTGGGTGCTCAGTACTCGGGGTGCTCGGTGCTCAGTACTCAGGGTGCTGGGTGCTCAGTGCTCAGGGTGCTCGGTGCTCGGGGTGCTGGGTGCTCAGTGCTCGGGGTGCTCGGAGCTCAGTACTCAGGGTGCTGGGTGCTCAGTGCTCGGGGTGCTCGGTGCTCAGTACTCAGGGTGCTAGGTGCTCGGGGTGCTGGGTGCTCAGTGCTCGGGGTGCTCGGTGCTCAGTACTCAGGGTGCTCATTGCTCAGGGTCCTGGGTGCTCAGTACTCAGGGTTCTGGGTGCTCAGTGCTCAGGGTGCTCGGTGCTCGGGGTGCTGGGTGCTCAGTGCTCGGGGTGCTCGGAGCTCAGTACTCAGGGTGCTGGGTGCTCAGTGCTCGGGGTGCTCGGTGCTCAGTACTCATAGTGCTGGGTGCTCAGTGCTCGGGGTGCTGGGTGCTCACTGCTCAGTACTCAGGGTGCTGGGTGCTCGGTGCTCAGTACGCTGGGTGCTCAGTACTCAGGGTGCTGGCTGCTCAGTAATCAGGGTGCTCGGTGCTCAGTACTCAGGGTGCTGGGTGCTCAGTACTCAGGGTGCTCGGTGCTCAGTACTCAGGGTGCTGGGTGCTCAGTGCTCGGGGTGCTGGGTGCTCATTACTCAGGGGGCTGGGTGCTCAGTACTCAGGGTGCTCAGTGCTTGGGGTGCTCGGTGCTCAGTACTCAGGGTGCTGGGTGCTCAGTGCTCAGGGTGCTGGGTGCTCAGTACTCAGGGTGCTGGGTGCTCAGTACTCGGGGTGCTCGGTGCTCAGTACTCAGGGTGCTGGGTGCTCAGTGCTCAGGGTGCTGGGTGCTCAGTACACAGGGTGCTGGGTGCTCGTTGCTCAGTACGCTGGGTGCTCAGTACTCAGGGTGCTGGCTGCTCAGTACTCAGGGTGCTCGGTGCTCAGTACTCAGGGTGCTGGGTGTTCAGTGCTCGGGGTGCTGGGTGCTCATTACTCAGGGGGCTGGGTGCTCAGTACTCAGGGTGCTCAGTGCTTGGGGTGCTGGGTGCTCAGTATTCAGGGTGCTCAGTGCTTGGGGTGTTGGGTGCTCAGTACTCAGGGTGCTGGGTGCTCAGTGCTCGGGGTGCTTCGTGCTCAGTGCTCGGGGTGCTGGGTGCTCAGTGCTCGGGGTGCTGGGTGCTCAGTGCTCGGGGTGCTGGGTGCTCAGAGCTCAGGGTGCTGGGTGCTCAGTGCTCAGGGTGCTGGGTACTCAGTGCTCGGGGTGCTGGGTACTCAGTGCTCGGGGTGCTGGGTGCTCAGTACTCAGGGTGCTGGGTGCTCAGTACTCAGGGTGCTCAGTGCTCAGTACTCAGGGTGCTCAGTGCTCAGGGTGCTGTGTGCTCAGTGCTCGGGGTGCTGGGTGCTCAGTCCTCAGGGTGCTGGGTGCTCAGTGCTCAGGGTGCTCGGTGCTCAGTGCTCAGGGTGCTGGGTGCTCAGTGCTCGGGGTGCTGGGTGCTCATTACTCAGGGTGCTGGGTGCTCAGTATTCAGGGTGCTCAGTGCATGTGGTGCTGGATGCTCAGTACTCAGGGTGCTCAATGCTTGGGGTGTTGGGTACTTAGTACTCAGGGTGCTGGGTGCTCAGTGCTCAGGGTGCTGGGTGCTCAGTACTCAGGGTGCTGGGTGCTCAGTACTCAGGGTGCTGGGTGCTCAGTGCTCAGGGTGCTGGGTGCTCAGTGCTCGGGGTGCTGGGTGCTCAGTGCTCAGGGTGCTGGGTGCTCAGTGCTCACGTGTTGTGTGATCAGTGCTCAAGGTGCTGGGTGCTCAGTGCTCGGGGCGCTGGGTGCTCAGTGCTCGGGGTGCTCGGTGCTCAGTGCTCGGGGTGCTGGGTGCTCAGTACTCAGGGTGCTCAGTGCTCAATACTCAGGGTGCTGGGTGCTCAGTGCTCAGTGTGCTGGGTGATCAGTGCTCGGGGTGCTGGCTGCTCGGTTCTCAGGTTGCTGGGTGCTCAGTACTCGGGGTGCTGGGTGCTCAGTACTCAGGGTTCTGGGTGCTCATTGCTCGGGGTGCTGGGTGCTCAGTGCTCGGGGTGCTGGGTGCTCAGTGCTTGGGGTGCTCGGTGCTCAGTACTCGGGGTGCTGGGTGCTCAATTCTCAGGGTGCTGGGTCTCAGTGCTCGGGGTACTGGGTACTCAGTGCTCAGTACACAGGGTGCTGGGTGCTCAGTGCTCGGGGTGCTGGGTGCTCAGTGCTCAGTACTCAGGGTGCTGGGTGCTCAGTGCTCGGGGTGCTGGGTGCTCAGTACTCAGGGTACTTGGTGCTCAGTACTCAGGGTGCTGGGTGATCAGTGCTCAGGGTGCTGGGTGCTCAGTACTCAGTGTGCTGGGTGCTCAGTACTCAGGGTGCTGGGTGCTCAGTACTCAGAGTGGTCGGTGCTCAGTACTCAGGGTGCTGGGTGCTCAGTGCTCAGGGTGCTGGGTCCTCAGTGCTCGGGGTGCTGGGTGCTTAGTGCTCCGGGTGCTGGGTGCTCAGTACTCAGGGTGCTGGGTGCTCAGTACTCGGGGTGCTGGGTGCACAGTACTCAGGGTGCTGGGTGCTCAGTGCTCGGGGTGCTGGGTGCTCAGTGCTCGGGGTGCTGAGTGCTCAGTGCTCGGGGTGCTGGGTGCTCAGTGCTCGGGGTGCTGGGTGCTCAGTGCTCAGGGTGCTGGGTGCTCAGTGCTCAGGGTGCTGGGTGCACAGTGCTCGGGGTGCTGGGTGCTCAGTGCTTGGGGTGCTCGTTGCTCAGTGCTCGGGGTGCTGGGTGCTCAGTGCTCAGTACTCAGGGTGCTGGGTGCTCAGTGCTCGGGGTGCTGGGTGCTCAGTGCTCAGTACTCAGGGTGCTGGGTGCTCAGTGCTCAGGGTGCTGGGTGCTCATTGCTCAATGTGCTGGGTGCTCAGTGCTCAGGGTGCTGGGTACTCAGTGCTCAGGATGCTGGGTACTCAGTGCTCGGGGTGCTGGGTGCTCAGTACTCGGGGTGCTGGGTGCTCAGTACTCAGGGTGCTCAGTGCTCAGTACTCAGGGTGCTCAGTGCTCAGGGTGCTGTGTGCTCAGTGCTCAGGGTGCTGGGTGCTCAGTCCTCAGGGTGCTGGGTGCTCAGTGCTCAGGGTGCTCGGTGCTCAGTGCTCAGGGTGCTGGGTGCTCAGTGCTCGGGGTGCTGGGCGCTCATTACTCAGGGTGCTGGGTGCTCAGTATTCAGGGTGCTCAGTGCTTGTGGTGCTGGGTGCTCAGTACTCAGGGTGCTCAGTGCTTGGGGTGTTGGGTGCTTAGTACTCAGGGTGCTGGGTGCTCAGTGCTCAGGGTGCTGGGTTCTCAGTTCTCAGGGTGCTGGGTGCTCAGTACTCAGGGTGCTGGCTGCTCAGTGCTCGAGGTGTTGGGTGCTCAGTGCTTGGGGTGCTGGGTGCTCAGTGCTCAGGGTGCTGGGTGCTCAGTGCTCAGGGTGCTGGGTGATCAGTGCTCGGGGTGCTGGGTGCTCAGTGCTCGGGGCGCTGGGTGCTCAGTGCTCGGGGTGCTCGGTGCTCAGTGCTCGGGGTGCTGGGTGCTCAGTACTCAGGGTGCTCAGTGCTCAGTACTCAGGGTGCTGGCTGCTCAGTGCTCAGTGTGCTGGGTGCTCAGTGCTCGGGGTGCTGGCTGCTCAGTTCTCAGGTTGCTGGGTGCTCAGTACTCGGGGTGCTGGGTGCTCAGTACTCAGGGTGCTGGGTGCTCATTGCTCGGGGTGCTGGGTGCTCAGTGCTCGGGGTGCTGGGTGCTCAGTGCTCGGGGTGCTGGGTGCTCAGTACTCGGGGTGCTGGGTGCTCAGTGCTTAGGGTGCTGGGTCTCAGTGCTCGGGGTACTGGGTACTCAGTGCTCAGTACACAGGGTGCTGGGTGCTCATTGCTCGGGGTGCTGTGTTCTCAGTGCTCAGTACTCAGGGTGCTGTTTGCTCAGTGCTCGGGGTGCTGGGTGCTCAGTACTCAGGGTACTTGGTGCTCAGTACTCAGGGTGCTGGGTGATCAGTGCTCAGGGTGCTGGGTGCTCAGTACTCAGGGTGCTCGGTGCTCAGTACTCAGGGTGCTGGGTGCTCAGTGCTCAGGGTGCTGGGTCCTCAGTGCTCTGGGTGCTGTGTGCTTAGTGCTCGGGGTGCTGGGTGCTCAGTGCTCGGGGTGCTGGGTGCTCAGTGCTCAGTACTCAGGGTGCTGGGTGCTCAGTGCTCGGGGTGCTGGGTGCTCAGTGCTCAGGGTGCTTGGTGCTCAGTGCTCAGTGTGCTGGGTGCTCAGTGCTCAGGGTGCTGGGTACTCAGTGCTCGGGGTGCTGGGTGCTCAGTACTCAGGGTGCTCGTGCTCAGTACTCAGGGTGCTGGGTGCTCAGTGCTCGGGGTGCTGGGTGCTCAGTGCTCAGTGTGCTCGGTGCTCAGTACTCAGGGTGCTGGGTTCTCAGTGCTAGGGGTTTTCTGTACTCAGGGTGCTGTGTGTTCAGTGCTCAGGGTGCTGGGTGCTCAGTACTCAGGGTGCTCGGTGCTCGGGGTTGTGGGTGCTCAGTGCTCGGGGTGCTCGGTGCTCAGTACTCGGGGTGCTCAGTGCTCAGTACTCAGGGTGCTCGGTGCTTAGTACTCAGGGTGCTGGGTGCTCAGTGCTTGGGGTGCTGGTTGCTCAGTGCTCAGTGTGCTCGGTGCTCAGTGCTCAAGGTGCTGGGTGCTCAGTACTCAGGGTGATCATTGCTCAGGGAGCTGGGTGCTCAGTACACAGGGTGCTGGGTGCTCAGTACTCAGGGTGCTCAGTGCTCAGTACTCAGGGTGCTCAGTGCTCAGTACTAAGGTTGCTCAGTGCTCAGGGTGCTGGGTGCTCAGTGCTCGGGGTGCTCGGTGCTCAGTACTCAGGGTGCTGGGTGCTCAGTGCTCAGGGTGCAGGGTGCTCAGTGCTCAGGGTGCTGGGTGCTCAGTACACAGGGTGCTCGGTGCTCAGGGTGCTGGGTGCTCAGTGCTCGGTGTGCTCGGTGCTCATTACTCGGGGTGCTCAGTGCTCAGTACTCAGGGTGCTGGGTGCTCAGTGCTCAGGGTGCTGGGTGCTCAGTACTCAGGGTGCTGGGTGCTCGGTGCTCAGTACGCTGGGTGCTCAGTACTCAGGGTGCTGGGTGCTCAGTACTCAGGGTGCTGGGTGCTCAGTACTCAGGGTGCTCGGTGCTCAGTACTCAGGGTGCTGGGTGCTCAGTGCTCAGGGTGCTGGGTGCTCAGTACTCAGGGTGCTGGGTGCTCAGTGCTCGGGGTGCTCGGTGCTCAGTACGCTGGGTGCTCAGTACTCAGGGTGCTGGGTGCTCAGTACTCAGGGTGCTGGGTGCTTAGTACTCAGGGTGCTGGGTGCTCAGTGCTCAGGGTGCTCGGTGCTCAGTGCTCGGGGTGCTGGGTGCTCAGTACTCAGGGTGCTCAGTGCTCAGTACTCAGGGTGCTCAGTGCTCAGTACTCAGGGTGCTCAGGCTCAGTGCTCAGGGTGCAGGGTGCTCAGTGCTCGGGGTGCTGGGTGCTCAGTGCTCGGGGTGCTGGGTGTCTCAGTGCTCAGGGTGCTGGGTGCTCAGTGCTCAGAGTGCTGGGTGCTCAGTACTCATGGTGCTCAGTGCTCAGTACTCAGGGTGCAGGGTGCTCAGTGCTCAGGGTGCTCAGTGCTCAGTACTCAGGGTGCTCGGTGCTCAGTGCTCAGGGTGCTCAGTGCTCAGTACTCAGGGTGCTCAGTGCTCAGTGCTCTGGGTGCTGGGTGCTCAGTGCTCGGGGTGCTGGGTGCTCAGTGCTCAGGGTGCTGGGTGCTCAGTACTCAGGGTGCTCAGTGCTCAGGGTGCTGGGTGCTCAGTGCTCGGGGTGCTGTGTACTCAGTGCTCAGTACACAGGGTGCTGGGTGCTCAGTGCTCGGGGTGCTGGGTGCTCAGTGCTCGGGGTGATGGGTGCTCAGTGCTCGGGGTGCTGGGTGCTCAGTGCTCGGGGTGCTCGGTGCTCAGTGCTCGGGGTGCTGGGCGCTCAGTGCTCAGTACTCAGGGTGCTGGGTGCTCAGTGCTCGGGGTGCTGGGTGCTCAGTGCTCGGGGTGCTGGGTGCTCAGTGCTCGGGGTGCTGAGTGCTCAGTGCTCGGGGTGCTGGGTGCTCAGGCTCGGGGTGCTGGGTGCTCAGTGCTCAGGGTGCTGGGTGCTCAGTGCTCAGGGTGCTGGGTGCACAGTGCTCGGGGTGCTGGGTGCTCAGTGCTTGGGGTGCTCGTTGCTCAGTGCTCGGGGTGCTGGGTGCTCATTGCTCAGTACTCAGGGTGCTGTGTGCTCAGTGCTCGGGGTGCTGGGTGCTCAGTGCTCAGTACTCAGGGTGCTGGGTGCTCAGTGCTCAGGGTGCTGGGTGCTCATTGCTCAATGTGCTGGGTGCTCAGTGCTCAGGGTGCTGGGTACTCAGTGCTCAGGGTGCTGGGTACTCAGTGCTCGGGGTGCTGTGTGCTCAGTACTCAGGGTGCTGGGTGCTCAGTACTCAGGGTGCTCAGTGCTCAGTACTCAGGGTGCTCAGTGCTCAGGGTGCTGTGTGCTCAGTGCTCGGGGTGCTGGGTGCTCTGTCCTCAGGGTGCTGGGTGCTCAGTGCTCAGGGTGCTCGGTGCTCAGTGCTCAGGGTGCTGGGTGCTCAGTGCTCGAGGTGCTGGGTGCTCATTACTCAGGGTGCTGGGTGCTCAGTATTCAGGGTGCTCAGTGCTTGTGGTGCTGGGTGCTCAGTACTCAGGGTGCTCAGTGCTTGGGGTGTTGGGTGCTTAGTACTCAGGGTGCTGGGTGCTCAGTGCTCAGGGTGCTGGGTGCTCAGTACTCAGGGTGCTGGGTGCTCAGTACTCAGGGTGCTGGGTGCTCAGTGCTCGGGGTGCTGGGTGCTCAGTGCTCGGGGTGCTGGGTGCTCAGTGCTCAGGGTGCTGGGTGCTCAGTGCTCAGGGTGCTGGGTGATCAGTGCTCAGGGTGCTGGGTGCTCAGTACACAGGGTGCTCGGTGCTCGGGGTGCTGGGTGCTCAGTGCTCGGTGTGCTCGGTGCTCAGTACTCGGGGTGCTCAGTGCTCAGTACTCAGGGTGCTGGGTGCTCAGTGCTCAGGGTGCTGGGTGCTCAGTACTCAGGGTGCTGGGTGCTCGGTGCTCAGTACGCTGGGTGCTCAGTACTCAGGGTGCTGGGTGCTCAGTACTCAGGGTGCTGGGTGCTCAGTACTCAGGGTGCTCGGTGCTCAGTACTCAGGGTGCTGCGTGCTCAGTGCTCAGGGTGCTGGGTGCTCAGTACTCAGGGTGCTGGGTGCTCAGTGCTCGGGGTGCTCGGTGCTCAGTACGCTGGGTGCTCAGTACTCAGGGTGCTGGGTGCTCAGTACTCAGGGTGCTGGCTGCTTAGTACTCAGGGTGCTGGGTGCTCAGTGCTCAGGGTGCTCGGTGCTCAGTGCTCGGGGTGCTGGGTGCTCAGTACTCATGGTGCTCAGTGCTCAGTACTCAGGGTGCTCAGTGCTCAGTACTCAGGGTGCTCAGGCTCAGTGCTCAGGGTGCAGGGTGCTCAGTACTCGGGGTGCTGGGTGCTCAGTGCTCGGGGTGCTGGGTGTCTCAGTGCTCAGGGTGCTGGGTGCTCAGTGCTCAGAGTGCTGGGTGCTCAGTACTCATGGTGCTCAGTGCTCAGTACTCAGGGTGCAGGGTGCTCAGTGCTCAGGGTGCTCAGTGCTCAGTACTCAGGGTGCTCGGTGCTCAGTGCTCAGGGTGCTCAGTGCTCAGTACTCAGGGTGCTCAGTGCTCAGTGCTCTGGGTGCTGGGTGCTCAGTGCTCGGGGTGCTGGGTGCTCAGTGCTCAGGGTGCTGGGTGCTCAGTACTCAGGGTGCTCAGTGCTCAGGGTGCTGGGTGCTCAGTGCTCGGGGTGCTGTGTACTCAGTGCTCAGTACACAGGGTGCTGGGTGCTCAGTGCTCGGGGTGCTGGGTGCTCAGTGCTCGGGGTGATGGGTGCTCAGTGCTCGGGGTGCTGGGTGCTCAGTGCTCGGGGTGCTCGGTGCTCAGTGCTCGGGGTGCTGGGCGCTCAGTGCTCAGTACTCAGGGTGCTGGGTGCTCAGTGCTCGGGGTGCTGGGTGCTCAGTGCTCGGGGTGCTGGGTGCTCAGTGCTCGGGGTGCTGAGTGCTCAGTGCTCGGGGTGCTGGGTGCTCAGGCTCGGGGTGCTGGGTGCTCAGTGCTCAGGGTGCTGGGTGCTCAGTGCTCAGGGTGCTGGGTGCACAGTGCTCGGGGTGCTGGGTGCTCAGTGCTTGGGGTGCTCGTTGCTCAGTGCTCGGGGTGCTGGGTGCTCATTGCTCAGTACTCAGGGTGCTGTGTGCTCAGTGCTCGGGGTGCTGGGTGCTCAGTGCTCAGTACTCAGGGTGCTGGGTGCTCAGTGCTCAGGGTGCTGGGTGCTCATTGCTCAATGTGCTGGGTGCTCAGTGCTCAGGGTGCTGGGTACTCAGTGCTCAGGGTGCTGGGTACTCAGTGCTCGGGGTGCTGGGTGCTCAGTACTCAGGGTGCTGGGTGCTCAGGACTCAGGGTGCTCAGTGCTCAGTACTCAGGGTGCTCAGTGATCAGTACTCAGGGTGCTCAGTGCTCAGTGTGCTCTGTGCTCAGTGCTCGGGGCGCTGGGTGCTCAGTCCTCAGGGTGCTGTGTGCTCAGTGCTCAGGGTGCTCGGTGCTCAGTGCTCAGGGTGCTGGGTGCTCAGTACTCAGGGTGCTGGGTGCTCAGTGCTCGGGGTCCTGGGTGCTCAGTACTCAGGGTGCTGGGTGCTCAGTGCTCAGGGTGCTGGGTGCTCAGTGCTCAGGGTGCTCGGTGCTTAGTACTCAGGGTGCTCGGTGCTCGAGGTGCTGGGTGCTCAGTGCTCAGGGTGCTTAGTGCTCAGTGCTCGGGGTGCTGGGTGCTCAGTGCTCGGGGTGCTGGGTGCTCAGTGCTCAGGGTGCTGGGTGCTCAGTGCTCGGGGTGCTGGGTGCTCAGTACTCGGGGTGCTCGGTGCTCAGTACTCAGGGTGCTGGGTGCTCAGTGCTCAGGGTGCTGGGTGCTCAGTACTTAGGGTGCTGGGTGCTCGGTGCTCAGTACGCTGGGTGCTCAGTACTCAGGGTGCTGGCTGCTCAGTACTCAGGGTGCTCGGTGCTCAGTACTCAGGGTGCTCGGTGCTCAGTACTCAGGGTGCTGGGTGCTCAGTGCTCGGGGTGCTGGGTGCTCATTACTCAGGGGGCTGGGTGCTCAGTACTCAGGGTGCTCAGTGCTTGGGGTGCTCGGTGCTCAGTACTCAGGGTGCTGGGTGCTCAGTGCTCAGGGTGCTGGGTGCTCAGTACTCAGGGTGCTGGGTGCTCAGTACTCGGGGTGCTCGGTGCTCAGTACTCAGGGTGCTGGGTGCTCAGTGCTCAGGGTGCTGGGTGCTCAGTACTCAGGGTGCTGGGTGCTCGGTGCTCAGTACGCTGGGTGCTCAGTACTCAGGGTGCTGGCTGCTCAGTAATCAGGGTGCTCGGTGCTCAGTACTCAGGGTGCTGGGTGCTCAGTACTCAGGGTGCTCGGTGCTCAGTACTCAGGGTGCTGGGTGCTCAGTGCTCGGGGTGCTGGGTGCTCATTACTCAGGGGGCTGGGTGCTCAGTACTCAGGGTGCTCAGTGCTAGGGGTGCTCGGTGCTCAGTACTCAGGGTGCTGGGTGCTCAGTGCTCAGGGTGCTGGGAGCTCAGTACTCAGGGTGCTGGGTGCTCAGTACTCGGGGTGCTCGGTGCTCAGTACTCAGGGTGCTGGGTGCTCAGTGCTCAGGGTGCTGGGTGCTCAGTACACAGGGTGCTGGGTGCTCGGTGCTCAGTACGCTGGGTGCTCAGTACTCAGGGTGCTGGCTGCTCAGTACTCAGGGTGCTCGGTGCTCAGTACTCAGGGTGCTGGGTGTTCAGTGCTCGGGGTGCTGGGTGCTCATTACTCAGGGGGCTGGGTGCTCAGTACTCAGGGTGCTCAGTGCTTGGGGTGCTGGGTGCTCAGTATTCAGGGTGCTCAGTGCTTGGGGTGTTGGGTGCTCAGTACTCAGGGTGCTGGGTGCTCAGTGCTCAGGGTGCTGGGTGCTCAGTACTCAGGGTGCTGGGTGCTCAGTACTCGGGGTGCTGGGTGCTCAGTGCTCGGGGTGCTGGGTGCTCAGTGCTCGGGGTGCTGGGTGCTCAGTGCTCGGGGTGCTGGGTGCTCAGTGCTCGGGGTGCTGGGTGCTCAGTGCTCGGGGTGTTCGGTGCTCAGTGCTCGGGGTGCTGGGCGCTCAGTGCTCAGTACTCAGGGTGCTGGGTGCTCAGTGCTCGGGGTGCTGGGTGCTCAGTGCTCGGGGTGCTGGGTGCTCAGTGCTCGGGGTGCTGGGTGCTCAGTGCTCGAGGTGCTGGGTGCTCAGTGCTCGGGGTGCTGGGTGCTCAGAGCTCAGGGTGCTGGGTGCTCAGTGCTCAGGGTGCTGGGTACTCAGTGCTCGGGGTGCTGGGTACTCAGTGCTCGGGGTGCTGGGTGCTCAGTACTCAGGGTGCTGGGTGCTCGGTACTCAGGGTGCTCAGTGCTCAGTACTCAGGGTGCTCAGTGCTCAGGGTGCTGTGTGCTCAGTGCTCGGGGTGCTGGGTGCTCAGTCCTCAGGGTGCTGGGTGCTCAGTGCTCAGGGTGCTCGGTGCTCAGTGCTCAGGGTGCTGGGTGCTCAGTGCTCGAGGTGCTGGGTGCTCATTACTCAGGGTGCTGGGTGCTCAGTATTCAGGGTGCTCAGTGCTTGTGGTGCTGGGTGCTCAGTACTCAGGGTGCTCAGTGCTTGGGGTGTTGGGTGCTTAGTACTCAGGGTGCTGGGTGCTCAGTGCTCAGGGTGCTGGGTGCTCAGTACTCAGGGTGCTGGGTGCTCAGTACTCAGGGTGCTGGGTGCTCAGTGCTCGGGGTGCTGGGTGCTCAGTGCTCGGGGTGCTGGGTGCTCAGTGCTCAGGGTGCTGGGTGCTCAGTGCTCAGGGTGCTGGGTGATCAGTGCTCGGGGTGCTGGGTGCTCAGTGCTCGGGGCGCTGGGTGCTCAGTGCTCATGGTGCTCGGTGCTCAGTGCTCAGGGTGCTGGGTGCTCAGTACTCAGGGTGCTAAGTGCTCAGTACTCAGGGTGCTGGGTGCTCAGTGCTCAGTGTGCTGGGTGCTCAGTGCTCGGGGTGCTGGCTGCTCGGTTCTCAGGTTGCTGGGTGGTCAGTACTCGGGGTGCTGGGTGCTCAGTACTCAGGGTGCTGGGTGCTCATTGCTCGGGGTGATGGGTGCTCAGTGCTCGGGGTGCTGGGTGCTCAGTGCTCGGGGTGCTGGGTGCTCAGTTTTCGGGGTGCTGGGTGCTCAGTGCTCAGGGTGCTGGGTCTCAGTGCTCGGGGTACTGGGTACTCAGTGCTCAGTACACAGGGTGCTGGGTGCTCATTGCTCGGGGTGCTGTGTTCTCAGTGCTCAGTACTCAGGGTGCTGGGTGCTCAGTGCTCGGGGTGCTGGGTGCTCAGTACTCAGGGTACTTGGTGCTCAGTACTCAGGGTGCTGGGTGATCAGTGCTCAGGGTGCTGGGTGCTCAGTACTCAGGGTGCTCGGTGCTCAGTACTCAGGGTGCTGGGTGCTCAGTGCTCAGGGTGCTGGGTCCTCAGTGCTCTGGGTGCTGTGTGCTTAGTGCTCGGGGTGCTGGGTGCTCAGTACTCAGGGTGCTGGGTGCTAAGTACTCGGGGTGCTGGGTGCTCAGTACTCAGGGAGCTGGGTGCTCAGTACTCACGGTGCTGGGTGCTCAGTAATCGGGTGTTGGGTGCTCAGTGCTCAGGGTGCTGGGTGCTCAGTGCTCGGGGTGCTGGGTGCTCAGTGCTCAGTACTCAGTGTGCTGGGTGCTCAGTGCTCGGGGTGCTGGGTGCTCAGTGCTCAGAACTCAGGGTGCTGGGTGCTCAGTGCTCAGGGTGCTTGGTGCTCAGTGCTCAGTGTGCTGGGTGCTCAGTGCTCAGGGTGCTGGGTACTCAGTGCTCGGGGTGCTGGGTGCTCAGTACTCAGGGTGCTGGGTGCTCAGTACTCAGGGTGCTGGGTGCTCAGTGCTCGGGGTGCTGGGTGCTCAGTGCTCAGTGTGCTCGGTGCTCAGTACTCAGGGTGCTGGATTCTCAGTGCTAGGGGTTTTCTGTACTCAGGGTGCTGTGTGTTCAGTGCTCAGGGTGCTGGGTGCTCAGTACTCAGGGTGCTCGGTGCTCGGGGTTCTGGGTGCTCAGTGCTCGGGGTGCTCGGTGCTCAGTACTCGGGGTGCTCAGTGCTCAGTACTCAGGGTGCTTGGTGCTTAGTTCTCAGGGTGCTGGGTGCTCAGTACTCCGGGTGCTGGTTGCTCAGTGCTCAGTGTGCTCGGTGCTCAGTGCTCAACGTGCTGGGTGCTCAGTACTCAGTGTGATCATTGCTCAGGGAGCTGGGTCCTCAGTACTCAGGGTGCTGGGTGCTCAGTACTCAGGGTGCTCAGTGCTCAGTACTCAGGGTGCTCAGTGCTCAGTACTAAGTTTGCTCAGTGCTCAGGGTGCTGGGTGCTCAGTGCTCGGGGTGCTCGGTGCTCAGTATTCAGGGTGCTGGGTGCTCAGTGCTCAGGGTGCTGGGTGCTCAGTGCTCAGGGTGCTGGGTGCTCAGTACACAGGGTGCTCGATGCTCTGGGTGCTGGGTGCTCAGTGCTCGGTGTGCTCGGTGCTCAGTACTCGGGGTGCTCAGTGCTCAGTACTCAGGGTGCTGGGTGCTCAGTGCTCAGGGTGCTGGGTGCTCAGTACTCAGGGTGCTGGGTGCTCGGTGCTCAGTACGCTGGGTGCTCAGTACTCAGGGTGCTGGGTGCTCAGTACTCAGGGTGCTGGGTGCTCAGTACTCAGGGTGCTCGGTGCTAAGTACTCAGGGTGCTGGGTGCTCAGTGCTCAGGGTGCTGGGTGCTCAGTACTCAGGGTGCTGGGTGCTCAGTGCTCAGGGTGCTGGGTGCTCAGTACGCTGGGTGCTCAGTACTCAGGGTGCTGGGTGCTCAGTACTCAGGGTGCTGGGTGCTTAGTACTCAGGGTGCTGGGTGCTCAGTGCTCAGGGTGCTCGGTGCTCAGTGCTCGGGGTGCTGGGTGCTCAGTACTCAGGGTGCTCAGTGCTCAGTACTCAGGGTGCTCAGTGCTCAGTATTCAGGGTGCTCAGGCTCAGTGCTCAGGGTGCAGGGTGCTCAGTGCTCGGGGTGCTGGGTGCTCAGTGCTCGGGGTGCTGGGTATCTCAGTGCTCAGGGTGCTGGGTGCTCAGTGCTCAGAGTGCTGGGTGCTCAGTACTCATGGTGCTCGGTGCTCAGTACTCAGGGTGCAGGGTGCTCAGTGCTCAGGGTGCTCAGTGCTCAGTACTCAGGGTGCTCGGTGCTCCGTGCTCAGGGTGCTGGGTCGCAGTGCTCGGGGTACTGGTTACTCAGTGCTCAGTACACAGGGTGCTGGGTGCTCAGTGCTCGGGGTGCTGTGTGCTCAGTGCTCAGTACTCAGGGTGCTGGGTGCTCAGTGCTCGGGGTGCAGGGTGCTCAGTACTCAGCGAGCTTGGTGCTCAGTACTCAGGGTGCTGGGTGCTCATTACTCAGGGTGCTGGGTGCTCAGTACTCAGGGTGCTCAGTGCTTGGGGTGCTGGGTGCTCAGTGCTCAGGGTGCTCAGTGCTTGGGGTGTTGGGTGCTCAGTGCTCAGTACTCAGGGTGCTCGGTGCTCAGTGCTCAGGGTGCTCAGTGCTCAGTACTCAGGGTGCTCAGTGCTCAGTGCTCTGGGTGCTGGGTGCTCAGTGCTCGGGGTGCTGGGTGCTCAGTGCTCAGGGTGCTGGGTGCTCAGTTCTCAGGGTGCTCGGTGCTCAGGGTGCTGGGTGCTCAGTGCTCGGGGTGCTGGGTACTCAGTGCTCAGTACACAGGGTGCTGGGTGCTCAGTGCTCGGGGTGCTGGGTGCTCAGTGCTCAGTACTCAGGGTGCTGGGTGCTCAGTGCTCGGGGTGCTGGATGCTCAGTACTCAGGGTGCTGGGTGCTCAGTGCTCAGGGTGCTGGGTGCTCAGTACTCAGGGTGCTGGGTGCTCAGTACGCAGTATGCTGGGTGCTCAGTGCTCAGGGTGCTGGGTGCTCAGTGCTCGGGGTGCTGGGTGCTCAGTACTCAGGGTGCTCGGTGCTCAGTACTCAGGGTGCTGGGTGCTCAGTGCTCAGGGTGCTGTGTGCTCAGTACTCAGGGTGCTGGGTGCTCGGTGCTCAGTATGCTGGGTGCTCAGTACTCAGGGTGCTGGCAGCTCAGTACTCAGGGTGCTCGGTGCTCAGTACTCAGGGTGCTGGCTGCTCAGTGCTCGGGGTGCTCAGTGCTTGGGGTGCTGGGTGCTCAGTACTCAGGGTGCTCAGTGCTTGGGGTGTTGGGTGCTTAGTACTCAGGGTGCTGGGTGCTCAGTGCTCAGGGTGCTGGGTGCTCAGTACTCAGGGTGCTGGGTGCTCAGTACTCAGGGTGCTGGGTGCTCAGTGCTCGGGGTGCTGGGTGCTCAGTACTCGGGGTGCTCAGTGCTCAGTACTCAGGTTGCTGGGTGCTCAGTACTCGGGGTGCTGGGTGCTCAGTGCTCGGGGTGCTGGGTGTCTCAGTGCTCAGGGTGCTGGGTGCTCAGTGCTCAGAGTGCTGGGTGCTCAGTACTCAGGGTGCTCGGTGCTCAGTACTCAGGGTGCTGGGTGCTCAGCGCTCAGGGTGCTCAGTGCTCAGTTCTCAGCGTGCTGGGTGCTCAGTGCTCAGGGTGCTCGGTGCTCAGTACTCAGGGTGCTCAGTGCTCAGTACTCAGCGTTCTGGGTGCTCAGTGCTCAGGGTGCTGTTTTCTCAGTACTCAGGGTGCTGGGTGCTTAGTACTCAGGGTGCTCGGTCCTCAGTGCTCAGGGTGCTGGGTGCTCAGTACTCAGGGTGCATGGTGCTCAGTGCTCAGGGTGCTCAGTGCTCAGTACTCAGGGAGCTCAGTGCTCAGTGCTCTGGGTGCTGGGTGCTCAGTACTCAGGGTGCTGGGTGCTCAGTGCTCAGGGTATTGGGTGCTCAGTACTCAGGGTGCTTGCTGCTTAGTACTCAGGGTGCTGGGTGCTCAGTACTCCGGGTGCTGGGTGCTCAGTGCTCTAGGTGCTCTGTGCTCAGTGCTCAGGGCTCAGGGTGCTTGGTGCTCAGTACTCTGGGTGCTCATTGCTCAGGGTGCTGGGTGCTCAGTACTCAGGGTGCTCAGTGCTCAGTTCTCAGGGTGCTCAGTGCTCAGGAGTCAGGTTGCTCAGGGCTCAGGGTGCTGGGTTCTCACTGCTCGGGGAGCTGGGTGCTCAGTGCTCAGGGTGCTGTGTGCTCAGTGCTCGGGGTGCTGGGTGCTCAGTACTCAGGGTGCTGGGTGCTCAGTGCTAAGGGTGCTGGGTGCTCAGTGCTCAGGGTGCTCGGTGCTTAGTACTCAGGGTGCTCGGTGCTCGGGGTGCTGTGTGCGCAGTGCTCGGGGTGCTGGGTGCTCAGTGCTCGGGGTGCTGGGTGCTCAGTGCTCGGGGTGCTGAGTGCTCAGTGCTCGGGGTGCTGGGTGCTCAGTACTCGGGGTGCTCGGTGCTCAGTACTCAGGGTGCTGCGTGCTCAGTGCTCAGGGTGCTGGGTGCTCAGTGCTCAGGGTGCTGGGTGCTCAGTACACAGGGTGCTCGGTGCTCTGGGTGCTGGGTGCTCAGTGCTCGGTGTGCTCGGTGCTCAGTACTCGGGGTGCTCAGTGCTCAGTACTCAGGGTGCTGGGTGCTCAGTGCTCAGGGTGCTGGGTGCTCAGTACTCAGGGTGCTGGGTGCTCGGTGCTCAGTACGCTGGGTGCTCAGTACTCAGGGTGCTGGGTGCTCAGTACTCAGGGTGCTGGGTGCTCAGTACTCAGGGTGCTCGGTGCTAAGTACTCAGGGTGCTGGGTGCTCAGTGCTCAGGGTGCTGGGTGCTCAGTACTCAGGGTGCTGGGTGCTCAGTGCTCAGGGTGCTGGGTGCTCAGTACGCTGGGTGCTCAGTACTCAGGGTGCTGGGTGCTCAGTACTCAGGGTGCTGGGTGCTTAGTACTCAGGGTGCTGGGTGCTCAGTGCTCAGGGTGCTCGGTGCTCAGTGCTCGGGGTGCTGGGTGCTCAGTACTCAGGGTGCTCAGTGCTCAGTACTCAGGGTGCTCAGTGCTCAGTATTCAGGGTGCTCAGGCTCAGTGCTCAGGGTGCAGGGTGCTCAGTGCTCGGGGTGCTGGGTGCTCAGTGCTCGGGGTGCTGGGTGTCTCAGTGCTCAGGGTGCTGGGTGCTCAGTGCTCAGAGTGCTGGGTGCTCAGTACTCATGGTGCTCGGTGCTCAGTACTCAGGGTGCAGGGTGCTCAGTGCTCAGGGTGCTCAGTGCTCAGTACTCAGGGTGCTCGGTGCTCCGTGCTCAGGGTGCTGGGTCGCAGTGCTCGGGGTACTGGTTACTCAGTGCTCAGTACACAGGGTGCTGGGTGCTCAGTGCTCGGGGTGCTGTGTGCTCAGTGCTCAGTACTCAGGGTGCTGGGTGCTCAGTGCTCGGGGTGCAGGGTGCTCAGTACTCAGCGAGCTGGGTGCTCAGTACTCAGGGTGCTGGGTGCTCATTACTCAGGGTGCTGGGTGCTCAGTACTCAGGGTGCTCAGTGCTTGGGGTGCTGGGTGCTCAGTGCTCAGGGTGCTCAGTGCTTGGGGTGTTGGGTGCTCAGTGCTCAGTACTCAGGGTGCTCGGTGCTCAGTGCTCAGGGTGCTCAGTGCTCAGTACTCAGGGTGCTCAGTGCTCAGTGCTCTGGGTGCTGGGTGCTCAGTGCTCGGGGTGCTGGGTGCTCAGTGCTCAGGGTGCTGGGTGCTCAGTTCTCAGGGTGCTCGGTGCTCAGGGTGCTGGGTGCTCAGTGCTCGGGGTGCTGGGTACTCAGTGCTCAGTACACAGGGTGCTGGGTGCTCAGTGCTCGGGGTGCTGGGTGCTCAGTGCTCAGTGCTCAGGGTGCTGGGTGCTCAGTGCTCGGGGTGCTGGATGCTCAGTACTCAGGGTGCTCGGTGCTCAGTACTCAGGGTGCTGGGTGCTCAGTGCTCAGGGTGCTGTGTGCTCAGTACTCAGGGTGCTGGGTGCTCGGTGCTCAGTATGCTGGGTGCTCAGTACTCAGGGTGCTGGCAGCTCAGTACTCAGGGTGCTCGGTGCTCAGTACTCAGGGTGCTGGCTGCTCAGTGCTCGGGGTGCTCAGTGCTTGGGGTGCTGGGTGCTCAGTACTCAGGGTGCTCAGTGCTTGGGGTGTTGGGTGCTTAGTACTCAGGGTGCTGGGTGCTCAGTGCTCAGGGTGCTGGGTGCTCAGTACTCAGGGTGCTGGGTGCTCAGTACTCAGGGTGCTGGGTGCTCAGTGCTCGGGGTGCTGGGTGCTCAGTACTCGGGGTGCTCAGTGCTCAGTACTCAGGTTGCTGGGTGCTCAGTACTCGGGGTGCTGGGTGCTCAGTGCTCGGGGTGCTGGGTGTCTCAGTGCTCAGGGTGCTGGGTGCTCAGTGCTCAGAGTGCTGGGTGCTCAGTACTCAGGGTGCTCGGTGCTCAGTACTCAGGGTGCTGGGTGCTCAGCGCTCAGGGTGCTCAGTGCTCAGTTCTCAGCGTGCTGGGTGCTCAGTGCTCAGGGTGCTCGGTGCTCAGTACTCAGGGTGCTCAGTGCTCAGTACTCAGCGTTCTGGGTGCTCAGTGCTCAGGGTGCTGTTTTCTCAGTACTCAGGGTGCTGGGTGCTTAGTACTCAGGGTGCTCGGTCCTCAGTGCTCAGGGTGCTGGGTGCTCAGTACTCAGGGTGCATGGTGCTCAGTGCTCAGGGTGCTCAGTGCTCAGTACTCAGGGAGCTCAGTGCTCAGTGCTCTGGGTGCTGGGTGCTCAGTACTCAGGGTGCTGGGTGCTCAGTGTGCTGGGTGCTCAGTGCTCGGGGTGCTCAGTACTCAGGGTGCTGTGTGTTCAGTGCTCAGGGTATTGGGTGCTCAGTACTCAGGGTGCTTGCTGCTTAGTACTCAGGGTGCTGGGTGCTCAGTACTCCGGGTGCTGGGTGCTCAGTGCTCTAGGTGCTCTGTGCTCAGTGCTCAGGGCTCAGGGTGCTTGGTGCTCAGTACTCTGGGTGCTCATTGCTCAGGGTGCTGGGTGCTCAGTACTCAGGGTGCTCAGTGCTCAGTTCTCAGGGTGCTCAGTGCTCAGGACTCAGGTTGCTCAGGGCTCAGGGTGCTGGGTTCTCACTGCTCGGGGAGCTGGGTGCTCAGTGCTCAGGGTGCTGTGTGCTCAGTGCTCGGGGTGCTGGGTGCTCAGTACTCAGGGTGCTGGGTGCTCAGTGCTAAGGGTGCTGGGTGCTCAGTGCTCAGGGTGCTCGGTGCTTAGTACTCAGGGTGCTCGGTGCTCGGGGTGCTGTGTGCGCAGTGCTCGGGGTGCTGGGTGCTCAGTGCTCGGGGTGCTGGGTGCTCAGTGCTCGGGGTGCTGAGTGCTCAGTGCTCGGGGTGCTGGGTGCTCAGTACTCGGGGTGCTCGGTGCTCAGTACTCAGGGTGCTGCGTGCTCAGTGCTCAGGGTGCTGGGTGCTCAGTGCTCAGGGTGCTGGGTGCTCAGTACACAGGGTGCTCGGTGCTCTGGGTGCTGGGTGCTCAGTGCTCGGTGTGCTCGGTGCTCAGTACTCGGGGTGCTCAGTGCTCAGTACTCAGGGTGCTGGGTGCTCAGTGCTCAGGGTGCTGGGTGCTCAGTACTCAGGGTGCTGGGTGCTCGGTGCTCAGTACGCTGGGTGCTCAGTACTCAGGGTGCTGGGTGCTCAGTACTCAGGGTGCTGGGTGCTCAGTACTCAGGGTGCTCGGTGCTAAGTACTCAGGGTGCTGGGTGCTCAGTGCTCAGGGTGCTGGGTGCTCAGTACTCAGGGTGCTGGGTGCTCAGTGCTCAGGGTGCTGGGTGCTCAGTACGCTGGGTGCTCAGTACTCAGGGTGCTGGGTGCTCAGTACTCAGGGTGCTGGGTGCTTAGTACTCAGGGTGCTGGGTGCTCAGTGCTCAGGGTGCTCGGTGCTCAGTGCTCGGGGTGCTGGGTGCTCAGTACTCAGGGTGCTCAGTGCTCAGTACTCAGGGTGCTCAGTGCTCAGTATTCAGGGTGCTCAGGCTCAGTGCTCAGGGTGCAGGGTGCTCAGTGCTCGGGGTGCTGGGTGCTCAGTGCTCGGGGTGCTGGGTGTCTCAGTGCTCAGGGTGCTGGGTGCTCAGTGCTCAGAGTGCTGGGTGCTCAGTACTCATGGTGCTCGGTGCTCAGTACTCAGGGGGCAGGGTGCTCAGTGCTCAGGGTGCTCAGTGCTCAGTACTCAGGGTGCTCGGTGCTCCTTGCTCAGGGTGCTGGGTCGCAGTGCTCGGGGTACTGGTTACTCAGTGCTCAGTACACAGGGTGCTGGGTGCTCAGTGCTCGGGGTGCTGTGTGCTCAGTGCTCAGTACTCAGGGTGCTGGGTGCTCAGTGCTCGGGGTGCAGGGTGCTCAGTACTCAGCGAGCTGGGTGCTCAGTACTCAGGGTGCTGGGTGCTCATTACTCAGGGTGCTGGGTGCTCAGTACTCAGGGTGCTCAGTGCTTGGGGTGCTGGGTGCTCAGTGCTCAGGGTGCTCAGTGCTTGGGGTGTTGGGTGCTCAGTGCTCAGTACTCAGGGTGCTCGGTGCTCAGTGCTCAGGGTGCTCAGTGCTCAGTACTCAGGGTGCTCAGTGCTCAGTGCTCTGGGTGCTGGGTGCTCAGTGCTCGGGGTGCTGGGTGCTCAGTGCTCAGGGTGCTGGGTGCTCAGTTCTCAGGGTGCTCGGTGCTCAGGGTGCTGGGTGCTCAGTGCTCGGGGTGCTGGGTACTCAGTGCTCAGTACACAGGGTGCTGGGTGCTCAGTGCTCGGGGTGCTGGGTGCTCAGTGCTCAGTACTCAGGGTGCTGGGTGCTCAGTGCTCGGGGTGCTGGATGCTCAGTACTCAGGGTGCTGGGTGCTCAGTGCTCAGGGTGCTGGGTGCTCAGTACTCAGGGTGCTGGGTGCTCAGTACGCAGTATGCTGGGTGCTCAGTGCTCAGGGTGCTGGGTGCTCAGTGCTCGGGGTGCTGGGTGCTCAGTACTCAGGGTGCTCGGTGCTCAGTACTCAGGGTGCTGGGTGCTCAGTGCTCAGGGTGCTGTGTGCTCAGTACTCAGGGTGCTGGGTGCTCGGTGCTCAGTATGCTGGGTGCTCAGTACTCAGGGTGCTGGCAGCTCAGTACTCAGGGTGCTCGGTGCTCAGTACTCAGGGTGCTGGCTGCTCAGTGCTCGGGGTGCTCAGTGCTTGGGGTGCTGGGTGCTCAGTACTCAGGGTGCTCAGTGCTTGGGGTGTTGGGTGCTTAGTACTCAGGGTGCTGGGTGCTCAGTGCTCAGGGTGCTGGGTGCTCAGTACTCAGGGTGCTGGGTGCTCAGTACTCAGGGTGCTGGGTGCTCAGTGCTCGGGGTGCTGGGTGCTCAGTACTCGGGGTGCTCAGTGCTCAGTACTCAGGTTGCTGGGTGCTCAGTACTCGGGGTGCTGGGTGCTCAGTGCTCGGGGTGCTGGGTGTCTCAGTGCTCAGGGTGCTGGGTGCTCAGTGCTCAGAGTGCTGGGTGCTCAGTACTCAGGGTGCTCGGTGCTCAGTACTCAGGGTGCTGGGTGCTCAGCGCTCAGGGTGCTCAGTGCTCAGTTCTCAGCGTGCTGGGTGCTCAGTGCTCAGGGTGCTCGGTGCTCAGTACTCAGGGTGCTGAGTGCTCAGTACTCAGCGTTCTGGGTGCTCAGTGCTCAGGGTGCTGTTTTCTCAGTACTCAGGGTGCTGGGTGCTTAGTACTCAGGGTGCTCGGTCCTCAGTGCTCAGGGTGCTGGGTGCTCAGTACTCAGGGTGCATGGTGCTCAGTGCTCAGGGTGCTCAGTGCTCAGTACTCAGGGAGCTCAGTGCTCAGTGCTCTGGGTGCTGGGTGCTCAGTACTCAGGGTGCTGGGTGCTCAGTGTGCTGGGTGCTCAGTGCTCGGGGTGCTCAGTACTCAGGGTGCTGTGTGTTCAGTGCTCAGGGTATTGGGTGCTCAGTACTCAGGGTGCTTGCTGCTTAGTACTCAGGGTGCTGGGTGCTCAGTACTCCGGGTGCTGGGTGCTCAGTGCTCTAGGTGCTCTGTGCTCAGTGCTCAGGGCTCAGGGTGCTTGGTGCTCAGTACTCTGGGTGCTCATTGCTCAGGGTGCTGGGTGCTCAGTACTCAGGGTGCTCAGTGCTCAGTTCTCAGGGTGCTCAGTGCTCAGGACTCAGGTTGCTCAGGGCTCAGGGTGCTGGGTTCTCACTGCTCGGGGAGCTGGGTGCTCAGTGCTCAGGGTGCTGTGTGCTCAGTGCTCGGGGTGCTGGGTGCTCAGTACTCAGGGTGCTGGGTGCTCAGTGCTAAGGGTGCTGGGTGCTCAGTGCTCAGGGTGCTCGGTGCTTAGTACTCAGGGTGCTCGGTGCTCGGGGTGCTGTGTGCGCAGTGCTCGGGGTGCTGGGTGCTCAGTGCTCGGGGTGCTGGGTGCTCAGTGCTCGGGGTGCTGAGTGCTCAGTGCTCGGGGTGCTGGGTGCTCAGTACTCGGGGTGCTCGCTGCTCAGTACTCAGGGTGCTGCGTGCTCAGTGCTCAGGGTGCTGGGTGCTCAGTACTCAGGGTGCTGGGTGCTCGGTTCTCAGTACGCTGGGTGCTCAGTACTCAGGGTGCTGGCTGCTCAGTACTCAGGTTGCTCGGTGCTTAGTACTCAGGGTGCTGGGTGCTCAGAGCTCGGGGTGCTGGGTGCTCATTACTCAGGGTGCTGGGTGCTCAGTACTCAGGGTGCTCAGTGCTTGGGGTGCTGGGTGCTCAGTGCTCAGGGTACACAGTGCTTGGGGTGTTGGGTGCTCAGTGCTCAGTACTCAGGGTGCTCGGTGCTCAGTGCTCAGGGTGCTCAGTGCTCAGTACTCAGGGTGCTCAGTGCTCAGTCCTCTGTGTGCTGGGTGCTCAGTGCTCGGGGTGCTGGGTGCTCAGTGCTCAGGGTGCTGGGTGCTCAGTACTCAGGGTGCTCAGTGCTCAGGGTGCTGGGTGCTCAGTGCTCGGGGTGCTGGGTACTCAGTGCTCAGTACACAGGGTGCTGGGTGCTCAGTGCTCGGGGTGCTGGGTGCTCAGTGCTCAGTACTCAGGGTGCTGGGTGCTCAGTGCTCGGGGTGCTGGATGCTCAGTACTCAGGGTGCTGGGTGCTCAGTGCTCAGGGTGCTGGGTGCTCAGTACTCAGGGTGCTGGGTGCTCAGTTCTCAGGGTGCTGGCTGCTCAGTACTCAGGGTGCTCGGTGCGCAGTACTCAGGGTACTGGCTGCTCAGTGCTCGGGGTGCTCAGTGCTTGGGGTGTTGGGTGCTTAGTACTCAGGGTGCTGGGTGCTCAGTGCTCAGGGTGCTGGGTGCTCAGTACTCAGGGTGCTGGGTGCTCAGTACTCAGGGTGCTGGGTGCTCAGTGCTCGGGGTGCTGGGTGCTCAGTACTCGGGGTGCTCAGTGCTCAGTACTCAGGGTGCTGGGTGCTCAGTGCTCAGGGTGCTGGGTGCTCAGCTCTCTGGGTGCTGGCTGCTCGGTTCTCAGGTTGCTGGGTGCTCAGTACTCGGGGTGCTGGGTGCTCAGTACTCAGGGTGCTGGGTGCTCATTGCTGGGGGTGCTGGGTGCTCAGTACTCAGGGTGCTGGGTGCTCATTGCTGGGGGTGCTGGCTGCTCGGTTCTCAGGTTGCTGGGTGCTCAGTACTCGGGGTGCTGGGTGCTCAGTACTCAGGGTGCTGGGTCCTCATTGCTGGGGGTGCTGGGTGCTCAGTGTTCAGGTTGCTGGGTGCTCAGTACTCGGGGTGCTCGGTGCTCAGTACTCAGGGTGCTGGGTGCTCATTGCTCGGGGTGCTGGGTGCTCAGTGCTCAGGGTGCTGGGTGCCCCATGCTCGGGGTGCTGGGTGCTCAGTACTCGGGGTGCTGGGTGCTCAGTGCTCAGGGTGCTGGGTCGCAGTGCTTGGGGTACTGGGTACTCAGTGCTCAGTACACTGGGTGCTGGGTGCTCAGTGCTCGGGGTGCTGTGTGCTCAGTGATCAGTACTCAGGGTGCTGGGTGCTCAGTGCTCGGGGTGCTGGGTGCTCAGTACTCAGGGAGCTGGGTGCTCAGTACTCAGGGTGCTGGGTGCTCATTACTCAGGGTGCTGGGTGCTCAGTACTCAGGGTGCTCAGTGCTTGGGGTGCTGGGTGCTCAGTGCTCAGGGTGCTCAGTGCTTTGGGTGTTGGGTGCTCAGTGCTCAGTACTCAGGGTGCTCGGTGCTCAGTGCTCTGGGTGCTCAGTGCTCAGTACTCAGGGTGCTCAGTGCTCAGTGCTCTGGGTGCTGGGTGCTCAGTGCTCGGGGTGCTGGGTGTTCAGTGCTCAGGGTGCTGGGTGCTCAGTACTCAGGGTGCTCAGTGCTCAGGGTGCTGGGTGCTCAGTGCTCGGGGTGCTGGGTACTCAGTGCTCAGTACACACGGTGCTGGGTGCTCAGTGCTCGGGGTGCTGGGTGCTCAGTGCTCAGTACTCAGGGTGCTGGGTACTCAGTGCTCGGGGTGCTGGATGCTCAGTACTCAGGGTGCTGGGTGCTCAGTGCTCAGGGTGCTGGGTGCTCAGTGCGCAGGGTGCTGGGTGCTCAGTACTCAGTATGCTGGGTGCTCAGTGCTCAGGGTGCTGGGTGCTCAGTGCTCGGGGTGCTGGGTGCTCAGTAATCAGGGTGCTCGGTGCTCAGTACTCAGGGTGCTGGGTGCTCAGTGCTCAGGGTGCTGTGTACTCAGTACTCAGGGTGCTGGGTGCTCGGTGCTCAGTATGCTGGGTGCTCAGTTCTCAGGGTGCTGGCTGCTCAGTACTCAGGGTGCTCGGTGCTCAGTACTCAGGGTACTGGCTGCTCAGTGCTCGGGGTGCTCAGTGCTTGGGGTGCTGGGTGCTCAGTTCTCAGGGTGCTCAGTGCTTGGGGTGTTGGGTGCTTAGTACTCAGGGTGCTGGGTGCTCAGTGCTCAGGGTGCTGGGTGCTCAGTACTCAGGGTGCTGGGTGCTCAGTACTCAGGGTGCTGGGTGCTCAGTGCTCGGGATGCTGGGTGCTCAGTACTCGGGGTGCTCAGTGCTCAGTACTCAGGGTGCTGGGTGCTCAGTGCTCAGGGTGCTGGGTGCTCAGCGCTCGGGGTGCTGGCTGCTCGGTTCTCAGGTTGTTGGGTGCTCAGTACTCGGGGTGCTGGGTTCTCAGTACTCAGGGTGCTGGGTGCTCATTGCTGGGGGTGCTGGGTGCTCAGTACTCAGGGTGCTGGGTGCTCATTGCTGGGGGTGCTGGCTGCTCGGTTCTCAGGTTGCTGGGTGCTCAGTACTCGGGGTGCTGGGTGCTCAGTACTCAGGGTGCTGGGTGCTCATTGCTGGGGGTGCTGGGTGCTCAGTGCTCAGGTTGCTGGGTGCTCAGTACTCGGGGTGCTCGGTGCTCAGTACTCAGGGTGCTGGGTGCTCATTGCTCGGGGTGCTGTGTGCTCAGTACTCAGGGTGCTGGGTGCCCCATGCTCAGGGTGCTGGTTGCTCAGTACTCGGGGTGCTGGGTGCCCAATGCTCAGGGTGCTGGGTCGCAGTGCTCGGGGTACTGGGTACTCAGTGCTCAGTACACAGGGTGCTGGGTGCTCAGTGCTCGGGGTGCTGTGTGCTCAGTGCTCAGTACTCAGGGTGCTGGGTGCTCAGTACTCGGGGTGCTGGGTGCTCAGTACTCAGGGTGCTGGGTGCTCAGTGCTCGGGGTGCTGGGTGCTCAGTACTCAGGGAGCTGGGTGCTCAGTACTCAGGGTGCTGGGTGCTCATTACTCAGGGTGCTGGGTGCTCAGTACTCAGGGTGCTCAGTGCTTGGGGTGCTGGGTGCTCAGTGCTCAGGGTGCTCAGTGCTTGGGGTGTTGGGTGCTCAGTGCTCAGTACTCAGGGTGCTCGGTGCTCAGTGCTCAGGGTGCTCAGTGCTCAGTACTCAGGGTGCTCAGTGCTCAGTGCTCTGGGTGCTGGGTGCTCAGTGCTTGGGTTGCTGGGTGCTCAGTGCTCAGGGTGCTGGGTGCTCAGTACTCAGGGTGCTCAGTGCTCAGGGTGCTGGGTGCTCAGTGCTCGGGGTGCTGGGTACTCAGTGCTCAGTACACAGGGTGCTGGGTGCTCAGTGCTCGGGGTGCTGGGTGCTCAGTGCTCAGTACTCAGGGTGCTGGGTGCTCAGTGCTCGGGGTGCTGGATGCTCAGTACTCAGGGTGCAGGGTGCTCAGTGCTCAGGGTGCTGGGTGCTCAGTACTCAGGGTGCTGGGTGCTCAGTACGCAGTATGCTGGGTGCTCAGTGCTCAGGGTGCTGGGTGCTCAGTGCACGGGGTGCTGGGTGCTCAGTACTCAGGGTGCTCGGTGCTCAGTACACAGGGTGCTGGGTGCTCAGTGCTCAGGGTGCTGTGTGCTCAGTACTCAGGGTGCTGGGTGCTCGGTGCTCAGTATGCTGTGTGCTCAGTACTCAGGGTGCTGGCTGCTCAGTACTCAGGGTGCTCGGTGCTCAGTACTCAGGGTGCTGGCTGCTCAGTGCTCGGGGTGCTCAGTGCTTGGGGTGCTCGGTGCTCAGTACTCAGGGTGCTCAGTGCTTGGGGTGTTGGGTGCTTAGTACTCAGGGTGCTGGGTGCTCAGTGCTCAGGGTGCTGGGTGCTCAGTACTCAGGGTGCTGGGTGCTCAGTACTCAGGGTGCTGGGTGCTCAGTGCTCGGGGTGCTGGGTGCTCTGTACTCGGGGTGCTCAGTGCTCAGTACTCAGGGTGCTGGGTGCTTAGTGCTCAGGGTGCTGGGTGCTCAGCGCTCGGGGTGCTGGCTGCTCGGTTCTCAGGTTGCTGGGTGCTCAGTACTCGGGATGCTGGGTGCTCAGTACTCAGGGTGCTGGGTGCTCATTGCTGGGGGTGCTGGGTGCTCAGTACTCAGGGTGCTGGGTGCTCATTGCTGGGGGTGCTGGCTGCTCGGTTCTCAGGTTGCTGGGTGCTCAGTACTCGGGGTGCTGGGTGCTCAGTACTCAGGGTGCTGGGTGCTCATTGCTGGGGGTGCTGGGTGCTCAGTGCTCAGGTTGCTGGATGCTCAGTACTCGGGGTGCTCGGTGCTCAGTAGTCAGGGTGCTGGGTGCTCATTGCTCGGGGTGCTGGGTGCTCAGTGCTCAGGGTGCTGGGTGCCCCATGCTCGGGGTGCTGGGTGCTCAGTACTCGGGGTGCTGGGTGCTCAGTGCTCAGGGTGCTGGGTCGCAGTGCTCGGGGTACTGGGTACTCAGTGCTCAGTACACTGGGTGCTGGGTGCTCAGTGCTCGGGGTGCTGTGTGCTCAGTGCTCAGTACTCAGGGTGCTGGGTGCTCAGTGCTCGGGGTGCTGGGTGCTCAGTACTCAGGGAGCTGGGTGCTCAGTACTCATTGTGCTGGGTGCTCATTACTCAGGGTGCTGGGTGCTCAGTACTCAGGGTGCTCAGTGCTTGGGGTGCTGGGTGCTCAGTGCTCAGGGTGCTCAGTGCTTGGGGTGTTGGGTGCTCAGTGCTCAGTACTCAGGGTGCTCGGTGCTCAGTGCTCAGGGTGCTCAGTGCTCAGTACTCAGGGTGCTCAGTGCTCAGTGCTCTGGGTGCTGGGTGCTCAGTGCTCGGGGTGCTGTGTGCTCCGTGCTCAAGGTGCTGGGTGCTCAGTACTCAGGGTGCTCAGTACTCAGGGTGCTCGGTGCTCAGTACTCAGGGTGCTGGCTGCTCAGTGCTCGGGGTGCTCAGTGCTTGGGGTGCTGGGTGCTCAGTACTCAGGGTGCTCAGTGCTTGGGGTGTTGGGTGCTTAGTACTCAGGGTGCTGGGTGCTCAGTGCTCAGGGTGCTGGGTGCTCAGTACTCAGGGTGCTGGGTGCTCAGTACTCAGGGTGCTGGGTGCTCAGTGCTCGGGGTGCTGGGTGCTCAGTACTCGGGGTGCTCAGTGCTCAGTACTCAGGTTGCTGGGTGCTCAGTACTCGGGGTGCTGGGTGCTCAGTGCTCGGGGTGCTGGGTGTCTCAGTGCTCAGGGTGCTGGGTGCTCAGTGCTCAGAGTGCTGGGTGCTCAGTACTCAGGGTGCTCGGTGCTCAGTACTCAGGGTGCTGGGTGCTCAGCGCTCAGGGTGCTCAGTGCTCAGTTCTCAGCGTGCTGGGTGCTCAGTGCTCAGGGTGCTCGGTGCTCAGTACTCAGGGTGCTGAGTGCTCAGTACTCAGCGTTCTGGGTGCTCAGTGCTCAGGGTGCTGTTTTCTCAGTACTCAGGGTGCTGGGTGCTTAGTACTCAGGGTGCTCGGTCCTCAGTGCTCAGGGTGCTGGGTGCTCAGTACTCAGGGTGCATGGTGCTCAGTGCTCAGGGTGCTCAGTGCTCAGTACTCAGGGAGCTCAGTGCTCAGTGCTCTGGGTGCTGGGTGCTCAGTACTCAGGGTGCTGGGTGCTCAGTGTGCTGGGTGCTCAGTGCTCGGGGTGCTCAGTACTCAGGGTGCTGTGTGTTCAGTGCTCAGGGTATTGGGTGCTCAGTACTCAGGGTGCTTGCTGCTTAGTACTCAGGGTGCTGGGTGCTCAGTACTCCGGGTGCTGGGTGCTCAGTGCTCTAGGTGCTCTGTGCTCAGTGCTCAGGGCTCAGGGTGCTTGGTGCTCAGTACTCTGGGTGCTCATTGCTCAGGGTGCTGGGTGCTCAGTACTCAGGGTGCTCAGTGCTCAGTTCTCAGGGTGCTCAGTGCTCAGGACTCAGGTTGCTCAGGGCTCAGGGTGCTGGGTTCTCACTGCTCGGGGAGCTGGGTGCTCAGTGCTCAGGGTGCTGTGTGCTCAGTGCTCGGGGTGCTGGGTGCTCAGTACTCAGGGTGCTGGGTGCTCAGTGCTAAGGGTGCTGGGTGCTCAGTGCTCAGGGTGCTCGGTGCTTAGTACTCAGGGTGCTCGGTGCTCGGGGTGCTGTGTGCGCAGTGCTCGGGGTGCTGGGTGCTCAGTGCTCGGGGTGCTGGGTGCTCAGTGCTCGGGGTGCTGAGTGCTCAGTGCTCGGGGTGCTGGGTGCTCAGTACTCGGGGTGCTCGCTGCTCAGTACTCAGGGTGCTGCGTGCTCAGTGCTCAGGGTGCTGGGTGCTCAGTACTCAGGGTGCTGGGTGCTCGGTTCTCAGTACGCTGGGTGCTCAGTACTCAGGGTGCTGGCTGCTCAGTACTCAGGTTGCTCGGTGCTTAGTACTCAGGGTGCTGGGTGCTCAGAGCTCGGGGTGCTGGGTGCTCATTACTCAGGGTGCTGGGTGCTCAGTACTCAGGGTGCTCAGTGCTTGGGGTGCTGGGTGCTCAGTGCTCAGGGTACACAGTGCTTGGGGTGTTGGGTGCTCAGTGCTCAGTACTCAGGGTGCTCGGTGCTCAGTGCTCAGGGTGCTCAGTGCTCAGTACTCAGGGTGCTCAGTGCTCAGTCCTCTGTGTGCTGGGTGCTCAGTGCTCGGGGTGCTGGGTGCTCAGTGCTCAGGGTGCTGGGTGCTCAGTACTCAGGGTGCTCAGTGCTCAGGGTGCTGGGTGCTCAGTGCTCGGGGTGCTGGGTACTCAGTGCTCAGTACACAGGGTGCTGGGTGCTCAGTGCTCGGGGTGCTGGGTGCTCAGTGCTCAGTACTCAGGGTGCTGGGTGCTCAGTGCTCGGGGTGCTGGATGCTCAGTACTCAGGGTGCTGGGTGCTCAGTGCTCAGGGTGCTGGGTGCTCAGTACTCAGGGTGCTGGGTGCTCAGTTCTCAGGGTGCTGGCTGCTCAGTACTCAGGGTGCTCGGTGCGCAGTACTCAGGGTACTGGCTGCTCAGTGCTCGGGGTGCTCAGTGCTTGGGGTGTTGGGTGCTTAGTACTCAGGGTGCTGGGTGCTCAGTGCTCAGGGTGCTGGGTGCTCAGTACTCAGGGTGCTGGGTGCTCAGTACTCAGGGTGCTGGGTGCTCAGTGCTCGGGGTGCTGGGTGCTCAGTACTCGGGGTGCTCAGTGCTCAGTACTCAGGGTGCTGGGTGCTCAGTGCTCAGGGTGCTGGGTGCTCAGCTCTCTGGGTGCTGGCTGCTCGGTTCTCAGGTTGCTGGGTGCTCAGTACTCGGGGTGCTGGGTGCTCAGTACTCAGGGTGCTGGGTGCTCATTGCTGGGGGTGCTGGGTGCTCAGTACTCAGGGTGCTGGGTGCTCATTGCTGGGGGTGCTGGCTGCTCGGTTCTCAGGTTGCTGGGTGCTCAGTACTCGGGGTGCTGGGTGCTCAGTACTCAGGGTGCTGGGTCCTCATTGCTGGGGGTGCTGGGTGCTCAGTGTTCAGGTTGCTGGGTGCTCAGTACTCGGGGTGCTCGGTGCTCAGTACTCAGGGTGCTGGGTGCTCATTGCTCGGGGTGCTGGGTGCTCAGTGCTCAGGGTGCTGGGTGCCCCATGCTCGGGGTGCTGGGTGCTCAGTACTCGGGGTGCTGGGTGCTCAGTGCTCAGGGTGCTGGGTCGCAGTGCTTGGGGTACTGGGTACTCAGTGCTCAGTACACTGGGTGCTGGGTGCTCAGTGCTCGGGGTGCTGTGTGCTCAGTGATCAGTACTCAGGGTGCTGGGTGCTCAGTGCTCGGGGTGCTGGGTGCTCAGTACTCAGGGAGCTGGGTGCTCAGTACTCAGGGTGCTGGGTGCTCATTACTCAGGGTGCTGGGTGCTCAGTACTCAGGGTGCTCAGTGCTTGGGGTGCTGGGTGCTCAGTGCTCAGGGTGCTCAGTGCTTTGGGTGTTGGGTGCTCAGTGCTCAGTACTCAGGGTGCTCGGTGCTCAGTGCTCTGGGTGCTCAGTGCTCAGTACTCAGGGTGCTCAGTGCTCAGTGCTCTGGGTGCTGGGTGCTCAGTGCTCGGGGTGCTGGGTGTTCAGTGCTCAGGGTGCTGGGTGCTCAGTACTCAGGGTGCTCAGTGCTCAGGGTGCTGGGTGCTCAGTGCTCGGGGTGCTGGGTACTCAGTGCTCAGTACACACGGTGCTGGGTGCTCAGTGCTCGGGGTGCTGGGTGCTCAGTGCTCAGTACTCAGGGTGCTGGGTACTCAGTGCTCGGGGTGCTGGATGCTCAGTACTCAGGGTGCTGGGTGCTCAGTGCTCAGGGTGCTGGGTGCTCAGTGCGCAGGGTGCTGGGTGCTCAGTACTCAGTATGCTGGGTGCTCAGTGCTCAGGGTGCTGGGTGCTCAGTGCTCGGGGTGCTGGGTGCTCAGTAATCAGGGTGCTCGGTGCTCAGTACTCAGGGTGCTGGGTGCTCAGTGCTCAGGGTGCTGTGTACTCAGTACTCAGGGTGCTGGGTGCTCGGTGCTCAGTATGCTGGGTGCTCAGTTCTCAGGGTGCTGGCTGCTCAGTACTCAGGGTGCTCGGTGCTCAGTACTCAGGGTACTGGCTGCTCAGTGCTCGGGGTGCTCAGTGCTTGGGGTGCTGGGTGCTCAGTTCTCAGGGTGCTCAGTGCTTGGGGTGTTGGGTGCTTAGTACTCAGGGTGCTGGGTGCTCAGTGCTCAGGGTGCTGGGTGCTCAGTACTCAGGGTGCTGGGTGCTCAGTACTCAGGGTGCTGGGTGCTCAGTGCTCGGGATGCTGGGTGCTCAGTACTCGGGGTGCTCAGTGCTCAGTACTCAGGGTGCTGGGTGCTCAGTGCTCAGGGTGCTGGGTGCTCAGCGCTCGGGGTGCTGGCTGCTCGGTTCTCAGGTTGTTGGGTGCTCAGTACTCGGGGTGCTGGGTTCTCAGTACTCAGGGTGCTGGGTGCTCATTGCTGGGGGTGCTGGGTGCTCAGTACTCAGGGTGCTGGGTGCTCATTGCTGGGGGTGCTGGCTGCTCGGTTCTCAGGTTGCTGGGTGCTCAGTACTCGGGGTGCTGGGTGCTCAGTACTCAGGGTGCTGGGTGCTCATTGCTGGGGGTGCTGGGTGCTCAGTGCTCAGGTTGCTGGGTGCTCAGTACTCGGGGTGCTCGGTGCTCAGTACTCAGGGTGCTGGGTGCTCATTGCTCGGGGTGCTGTGTGCTCAGTACTCAGGGTGCTGGGTGCCCCATGCTCAGGGTGCTGGTTGCTCAGTACTCGGGGTGCTGGGTGCCCAATGCTCAGGGTGCTGGGTCGCAGTGCTCGGGGTACTGGGTACTCAGTGCTCAGTACACAGGGTGCTGGGTGCTCAGTGCTCGGGGTGCTGTGTGCTCAGTGCTCAGTACTCAGGGTGCTGGGTGCTCAGTACTCGGGGTGCTGGGTGCTCAGTACTCAGGGTGCTGGGTGCTCAGTGCTCGGGGTGCTGGGTGCTCAGTACTCAGGGAGCTGGGTGCTCAGTACTCAGGGTGCTGGGTGCTCATTACTCAGGGTGCTGGGTGCTCAGTACTCAGGGTGCTCAGTGCTTGGGGTGCTGGGTGCTCAGTGCTCAGGGTGCTCAGTGCTTGGGGTGTTGGGTGCTCAGTGCTCAGTACTCAGGGTGCTCGGTGCTCAGTGCTCAGGGTGCTCAGTGCTCAGTACTCAGGGTGCTCAGTGCTCAGTGCTCTGGGTGCTGGGTGCTCAGTGCTTGGGTTGCTGGGTGCTCAGTGCTCAGGGTGCTGGGTGCTCAGTACTCAGGGTGCTCAGTGCTCAGGGTGCTGGGTGCTCAGTGCTCGGGGTGCTGGGTACTCAGTGCTCAGTACACAGGGTGCTGGGTGCTCAGTGCTCGGGGTGCTGGGTGCTCAGTGCTCAGTACTCAGGGTGCTGGGTGCTCAGTGCTCGGGGTGCTGGATGCTCAGTACTCAGGGTGCAGGGTGCTCAGTGCTCAGGGTGCTGGGTGCTCAGTACTCAGGGTGCTGGGTGCTCAGTACGCAGTATGCTGGGTGCTCAGTGCTCAGGGTGCTGGGTGCTCAGTGCACGGGGTGCTGGGTGCTCAGTACTCAGGGTGCTCGGTGCTCAGTACACAGGGTGCTGGGTGCTCAGTGCTCAGGGTGCTGTGTGCTCAGTACTCAGGGTGCTGGGTGCTCGGTGCTCAGTATGCTGTGTGCTCAGTACTCAGGGTGCTGGCTGCTCAGTACTCAGGGTGCTCGGTGCTCAGTACTCAGGGTGCTGGCTGCTCAGTGCTCGGGGTGCTCAGTGCTTGGGGTGCTCGGTGCTCAGTACTCAGGGTGCTCAGTGCTTGGGGTGTTGGGTGCTTAGTACTCAGGGTGCTGGGTGCTCAGTGCTCAGGGTGCTGGGTGCTCAGTACTCAGGGTGCTGGGTGCTCAGTACTCAGGGTGCTGGGTGCTCAGTGCTCGGGGTGCTGGGTGCTCTGTACTCGGGGTGCTCAGTGCTCAGTACTCAGGGTGCTGGGTGCTTAGTGCTCAGGGTGCTGGGTGCTCAGCGCTCGGGGTGCTGGCTGCTCGGTTCTCAGGTTGCTGGGTGCTCAGTACTCGGGATGCTGGGTGCTCAGTACTCAGGGTGCTGGGTGCTCATTGCTGGGGGTGCTGGGTGCTCAGTACTCAGGGTGCTGGGTGCTCATTGCTGGGGGTGCTGGCTGCTCGGTTCTCAGGTTGCTGGGTGCTCAGTACTCGGGGTGCTGGGTGCTCAGTACTCAGGGTGCTGGGTGCTCATTGCTGGGGGTGCTGGGTGCTCAGTGCTCAGGTTGCTGGATGCTCAGTACTCGGGGTGCTCGGTGCTCAGTAGTCAGGGTGCTGGGTGCTCATTGCTCGGGGTGCTGGGTGCTCAGTGCTCAGGGTGCTGGGTGCCCCATGCTCGGGGTGCTGGGTGCTCAGTACTCGGGGTGCTGGGTGCTCAGTGCTCAGGGTGCTGGGTCGCAGTGCTCGGGGTACTGGGTACTCAGTGCTCAGTACACTGGGTGCTGGGTGCTCAGTGCTCGGGGTGCTGTGTGCTCAGTGCTCAGTACTCAGGGTGCTGGGTGCTCAGTGCTCGGGGTGCTGGGTGCTCAGTACTCAGGGAGCTGGGTGCTCAGTACTCATTGTGCTGGGTGCTCATTACTCAGGGTGCTGGGTGCTCAGTACTCAGGGTGCTCAGTGCTTGGGGTGCTGGGTGCTCAGTGCTCAGGGTGCTCAGTGCTTGGGGTGTTGGGTGCTCAGTGCTCAGTACTCAGGGTGCTCGGTGCTCAGTGCTCAGGGTGCTCAGTGCTCAGTACTCAGGGTGCTCAGTGCTCAGTGCTCTGGGTGCTGGGTGCTCAGTGCTCGGGGTGCTGTGTGCTCCGTGCTCAAGGTGCTGGGTGCTCAGTACTCAGGGTGCTCAGTGCTCAGGGTGCTGGGTGCTCAGTGCTCGGGGTGCTGGGTACTCAGTGCTCAGTACACAGGGTGCTGGGTGCTCAGTGCTCGGGGTGCTGGGTGCTCAGTGCTCAGTACTCAGGGTGCTGGGTGCTCAGTGCTCGGGGTGCTGGATGCTCAGTACTCAGGGTGCTGGGTGCTCAGTGCTCAGGGTGCTGGGTGCTCAGTACTCAGGGTGCTGGGTGCTCAATACGCAGTATGCTGGGTTCTCAGTGCTCAGGGTGCTGGGTGCTCAGTGCTCGGGGTGCTGGGTGCTCAATACTCAGGGTGCTCGGTGCTCAGTACTCAGGGTGCTGGGTGCTCAGTGCTCAGGGTGCTGTGTGCTCAGTACTAAGGGTGCTGGGTTCTCGGTGCTCAGTATGCTGGGTGCTCAGTACTCAGGGTGCTGGCTGCTCAGTACTCAGGGTGCTCGGTGCTCAGTACTCAGGGTGCTGGCTGTTCAGTGCTCGGGGTGCTCAGTGCTTGGGGTGCTGGGTGCTCAGTACTCAGGGTGCTCAGTGCTTGGGGTGTTGGGTGCTTAGTACTCAGGGTGCTGGGTGCTCAGTGCTCGGGGTGCTGTGTGCTCAGTACTCAGGGTGCTGGGTGCTCAGTACTCAGGGTGCTCAGTGCTCAGTACTCAGGGTGCTCAGTGCTCAGGGTGCTGTGTGCTCAGTGCTCGGGGTGCTGGGTGCTCTGTCCTCAGGGTGCTGGGTGCTCAGTGCTCAGGGTGCTCGGTGCTCAGTGCTCAGGGTGCTGGGTGCTCAGTGCTCGAGGTGCTGGGTGCTCATTACTCAGGGTGCTGGGTGCTCAGTACTCAGGGTGCTGGCTGTTCAGTGCTCGGGGTGCTCAGTGCTTGTGGTGCTGGGTGCTCAGTACTCAGGGTGCTCAGTGCTTGGGGTGTTGGGTGCTTAGTACTCAGGGTGCTGGGTGCTCAGTGCTCAGGGTGCTGGGTGCTCAGTACTCAGGGTGCTGGGTGCTCAGTACTCAGGGTGCTGGGTGCTCAGTGCTCGGGGTGCTGGGTGCTCAGTGCTCGGGGTGCTGGGTGCTCAGTGCTCAGGGTGCTGGGTGCTCAGTGCTCAGGGTGCTGGGTGATCAGTGCTCGGGGTGCTGGGTGCTCAGTGCTCGGGGCGCTGGGTGCTCAGTGCTCATGGTCCTCGGTGCTCAGTGCTCAGGGTGCTGGGTGCTCAGTACTGAGGGTGCTCAGTGCTCAGTACTCAGGGTGCTGGGTGCTCAGTGCTCAGTGTGCTGGGTGCTCAGTGCTCGGGGTGCTGGCTGCTCGGTTCTCAGGTTGCTGGGTGGTCAGTACTCGGGTTGCTTGGTGCTCAGTACTCAGGGTGCTGGGTGCTCATTGCTCGGGGTGCTGGGTGCTCAGTGCTCGGGGTGCTGGGTGCTCAGTGCTCGGGGTGCTGGGTGCTCAGTTCTCGGGCTGCTGGGTGCTCAGTGCTCAGGGTGCTGGGTCTCAGTGCTCGGGGTACTGGGTACTCAGTGCTCAGTACACAGGGTGCTGGGTGCTCATTGCTCGGGGTGCTGTGTTCTCAGTGCTCAGTACTCAGGGTGCTGGGTGCTCAGTGCTCGGGGTGCTGGGTGCTCAGTACTCAGGGTACTTGGTGCTCAGTACTCAGGGTGCTGGGTGATCAGTGCTCAGGGTGCTGGGTGCTCAGTACTCAGGGTGCTCGGTGCTCAGTACTCAGGGTGCTGGGTGCTCAGTGCTCAGGGTGCTGGGTCCTCAGTGCTCTGGGTGCTGTGTGCTTAGTGCTCGGGGTGCTGGGTGCTCAGTACTCAGGGTGCTGGGTGCTAAGTACTCGGGGTGCTGGGTGCTCAGTACTCAGGGAGCTGGGTGCTCAGTACTCACGGTGCTGGGTGCTCAGTAATCGGGTGTTGGGTGCTCAGTGCTCAGGGTGCTGGGTGCTCAGTGCTCGGGGTGCTGGGTGCTCAGTGCTCAGTACTCAGTGTGCTGGGTGCTCAGTGCTCGGGGTGCTGGGTGCTCAGTGCTCAGAACTCAGGGTGCTGGGTGCTCAGTGCTCAGGGTGCTTGGTGCTCAGTGCTCAGTGTGCTGGGTGCTCAGTGCTCAGGGTGCTGGGTACTCAGTGCTCGGGGTGCTGGGTGCTCAGTACTCAGGGTGCTGGGTGCTCAGTACTCAGGGTGCTGGGTGCTCAGTGCTCGGGGTGCTGGGTGCTCAGTGCTCAGTGTGCTCGGTGCTCAGTACTCAGGGTGCTGGATTCTCAGTGCTAGGGGTTTTCTGTACTCAGGGTGCTGTGTGTTCAGTGCTCAGGGTGCTGGGTGCTCAGTACTCAGGGTGCTCGGTGCTCGGGGTTCTGGGTGCTCAGTGCTCGGGGTGCTCGGTGCTCAGTACTCGGGGTGCTCAGTGCTCAGTACTCAGGGTGCTTGGTGCTTAGTTCTCAGGGTGCTGGGTGCTCAGTACTCCGGGTGCTGGTTGCTCAGTGCTCAGTGTGCTCGGTGCTCAGTGCTCAACGTGCTGGGTGCTCAGTACTCAGTGTGATCATTGCTCAGGGAGCTGGGTCCTCAGTACTCAGGGTGCTGGGTGCTCAGTACTCAGGGTGCTCAGTGCTCAGTACTCAGGGTGCTCAGTGCTCAGTACTAAGGTTGCTCAGTGCTCAGGGTGCTGGGTGCTCAGTGCTCGGGGTGCTCGGTGCTCAGTATTCAGGGTGCTGGGTGCTCAGTGCTCAGGGTGCTGGGTGCTCAGTGCTCAGGGTGCTGGGTGCTCAGTACACAGGGTGCTCGGTGCTCTGGGTGCTGGGTGCTCAGTGCTCGGTGTGCTCGGTGCTCAGTACTCGGGGTGCTCAGTGCTCAGTACTCAGGGTGCTGGGTGCTCAGTGCTCAGGGTGCTGGGTGCTCAGTACTCAGGGTGCTGGGTGCTCGGTGCTCAGTACGCTGGGTGCTCAGTACTCAGGGTGCTGGGTGCTCAGTACTCAGGGTGCTGGGTGCTCAGTACTCAGGGTGCTCGGTGCTAAGTACTCAGGGTGCTGGGTGCTCAGTGCTCAGGGTGCTGGGTGCTCAGTACTCAGGGTGCTGGGTGCTCAGTGCTCAGGGTGCTGGGTGCTCAGTACGCTGGGTGCTCAGTACTCAGGGTGCTGGGTGCTCAGTACTCAGGGTGCTGGGTGCTTAGTACTCAGGGTGCTGGGTGCTCAGTGCTCAGGGTGCTCGGTGCTCAGTGCTCGGGGTGCTGGGTGCTCAGTACTCAGGGTGCTCAGTGCTCAGTACTCAGGGTGCTCAGTGCTCAGTATTCAGGGTGCTCAGGCTCAGTGCTCAGGGTGCAGGGTGCTCAGTGCTCGGGGTGCTGGGTGCTCAGTGCTCGGGGTGCTGGGTGTCTCAGTGCTCAGGGTGCTGGGTGCTCAGTGCTCAGAGTGCTGGGTGCTCAGTACTCATGGTGCTCGGTGCTCAGTACTCAGGGTGCAGGGTGCTCAGTGTTCAGGGTGCTCAGTGCTCAGTACTCAGGGTGCTCGGTGCTCCGTGCTCAGGGTGCTGGGTCGCAGTGCTCGGGGTACTGGTTACTCAGTGCTCAGTACACAGGGTGCTGGGTGCTCAGTGCTCGGGGTGCTGTGTGCTCAGTGCTCAGTACTCAGGGTGCTGGGTGCTCAGTGCTCGGGGTGCAGGGTGCTCAGTACTCAGGGAGCTGGGTGCTCAGTACTCAGGGTGCTGGGTGCTCATTACTCAGGGTGCTGGGTGCTCAGTACTCAGGGTGCTCAGTGCTTGGGGTGCTGGGTGCTCAGTGCTCAGGGTGCTCAGTGCTTGGGGTGTTGGGTGCTCAGTGCTCAGTACTCAGGGTGCTCGGTGCTCAGTGCTCAGGGTGCTCAGTGCTCAGTACTCAGGGTGCTCAGTGCTCAGTGCTCTGGGTGCTGGGTGCTCAGTGCTCGGGGTGCTGGGTGCTCAGTGCTCAGGGTGCTGGGTGCTCAGTTCTCAGGGTGCTCGGTGCTCAGGGTGCTGGGTGCTCAGTGCTCGGGGTGCTGGGTACTCAGTGCTCAGTACACAGGGTGCTGGGTGCTCAGTGCTCGGGGTGCTGGGTGCTCAGTGCTCAGTACTCAGGGTGCTGGGTGCTCAGTGCTCGGGTTGCTGGATGCTCAGTACTCAGGGTGCTGGGTGCTCAGTGCTCAGGGTGCTGGGTGCTCAGTACTCAGGGTGCTGGGTGCTCAGTACGCAGTATGCTGGGTGCTCAGTGCTCAGGGTGCTGGGTGCTCAGTGCTCGGGGTGCTGGGTGCTCAGTACTCAGGGTGCTCGGTGCTCAGTACTCAGGGTGCTGGGTGCTCAGTGCTCAGGGTGCTGTGTGCTCAGTACTCAGGGTGCTGGGTGCTCGGTGCTCAGTATGCTGGGTGCTCAGTACTCAGGGTGCTGGCAGCTCATTACTCAGGGTGCTCGGTGCTCAGTACTCAGGGTGCTGGCTGCTCAGTGCTCGGGGTGCTCAGTGCTTGGGGTGCTGGGTGCTCAGTACTCAGGGTGCTCAGTGCTTGGGGTGTTGGGTGCTTAGTACTCAGGGTGCTGGGTGCTCAGTGCTCAGGGTGCTGGGTGCTCAGTACTCAGGGTGCTGGGTGCTCAGTACTCAGGGTGCTGGGTGCTCAGTGCTCGGGGTGCTGGGTGCTCAGTACTCGGGGTGCTCAGTGCTCAGTACTCAGGTTGCTGGGTGCTCAGTACTCGGGGTGCTGGGTGCTCAGTGCTCGGGGTGCTGGGTGTCTCAGTGCTCAGGGTGCTGGGTGCTCAGTGCTCAGAGTGCTGGGTGCTCAGTACTCAGGGTGCTCGGTGCTCAGTACTCAGGGTGCTGGGTGCTCAGCGCTCAGGGTGCTCAGTGCTCAGTTCTCAGCGTGCTGGGTGCTCAGTGCTCAGGGTGCTCGGTGCTCAGTACTCAGGGTGCTCAGTGCTCAGTACTCAGCGTTCTGGGTGCTCAGTGCTCAGGGTGCTGTTTTCTCAGTACTCAGGGTGCTGGGTGCTTAGTACTCAGGGTGCTCGGTCCTCAGTGCTCAGGGTGCAGGGTGCTCAGTACTCAGGGTGCATGGTGCTCAGTGCTCAGGGTGCTCAGTGCTCAGTACTCAGGGAGCTCAGTGCTCAGTGCTCTGGGTGCTGGGTGCTCAGTACTCAGGGTGCTGGGTGCTCAGTGTGCTGGGTGCTCAGTGCTCGGGGTGCTCAGTACTCAGGGTGCTGTGTGTTCAGTGCTCAGGGTATTGGGTGCTCAGTACTCAGGGTGCTTGCTGCTTAGTACTCAGGGTGCTGGGTGCTCAGTACTCCGGGTGCTGGGTGCTCAGTGCTCTAGGTGCTCTGTGCTCAGTGCTCAGGGCTCAGGGTGCTTGGTGCTCAGTACTCTGGGTGCTCATTGCTCAGGGTGCTGGGTGCTCAGTACTCAGGGTGCTCAGTGCTCAGTTCTCAGGGTGCTCAGTGCTCAGGACTCAGGTTGCTCAGGGCTCAGGGTGCTGGGTTCTCACTGCTCGGGGAGCTGGGTGCTCAGTGCTCAGGGTGCTGTGTGCTCAGTGCTCGGGGTGCTGGGTGCTCAGTACTCAGGGTGCTGGGTGCTCAGTGCTAAGGGTGCTGGGTGCTCAGTGCTCAGGGTGCTCGGTGCTTAGTACTCAGGGTGCTCGGTGCTCGGGGTGCTGTGTGCGCAGTGCTCGGGGTGCTGGGTGCTCAGTGCTCGGGGTGCTGGGTGCTCAGTGCTCGGGGTGCTGAGTGCTCAGTGCTCGGGGTGCTGGGTGCTCAGTACTCGGGGTGCTCGGTGCTCAGTACTCAGGGTGCTGCGTGCTCAGTGCTCAGGGTGCTGGGTGCTCAGTACTCAGGGTGCTGGGTGCTCGGTTCTCAGTACGCTGGGTGCTCAGTACTCAGGGTGCTGGCTGCTCAGTACTCAGGTTGCTCGGTGCTTAGTACTCAGGGTGCTGGGTGCTCAGAGCTCGGGGTGCTGGGTGCTCATTACTCAGGGTGCTGGGTGCTCAGTACTCAGGGTGCTCAGTGCTTGGGGTGCTGGGTGCTCAGTGCTCAGGGTACTCAGTGCTTGGGGTGTTGGGTGCTCAGTGCTCAGTACTCAGGGTGCTCGGTGCTCAGTGCTCAGGGTGCTCAGTGCTCAGTCCTCTGTGTGCTGGGTGCTCAGTGCTCGGGGTGCTGGGTGCTCAGTGCTCAGGGTGCTGGGTGCTCAGTACTCAGGGTGCTCAGTGCTCAGGGTGCTGGGTGCTCAGTGCTCGGGGTGCTGGGTACTCAGTGCTCAGTACACAGGGTGCTGGGTGCTCAGTGCTCAGGGTGCTGGGTGCTCAGTGCTCAGTACTCAGGGTGCTGGGTGCTCAGTGCTCGGGGTGCTGGATGCTCAGTACTCAGGGTGCTGGGTGCTCAGTGCTCAGGGTGCTGGGTGCTCAGTGCTCAGGGTGCTGGGTGCTCAGTACTCAGTATGCTGGGTGCTCAGTGCTCAGGGAGCTGGGTGCTCAGTGCTCAGGGTGCTGGGTGCTCAGTACTCAGGGTGCTCGGTGCTCAGTACTCAGGGTGCTGGGTGCTCAGTGCTCAGGGTGCTGTGTGCTCAGTACTCAGGGTGCTGGGTGCTCGGTGCTCAGTACGCTGGGTGCTCAGTTCTCAGGGTGCTGGCTGCTCAGTACTCAGGGTGCTCGGTGCGCAGTACTCAGGGTACTGGCTGCTCAGTGCTCGGGGTGCTCAGTGCTTGGGGTGTTGGGTGCTTAGTACTCAGGGTGCTGGGTGCTCAGTGCTCAGGGTGCTGGGTGCTCAGTACTCAGGGTGCTGGGTGCTCAGTACTCAGGGTGCTGGGTGCTCAGTGCTCGGGGTGCTGGGTGCTCAGTACTCGGGGTGCTCAGTGCTCAGTACTCAGGGTGCTGGGTGCTCAGTGCTCAGGGTGCTGGGTGCTCAGCTCTCTGGGTGCTGGCTGCTCGGTTCTCAGGTTGCTGGGTGCTCAGTACTCGGGGTGCTGGGTGCTCAGTACTCAGGGTGCTGGGTGCTCATTGCTGGGGGTGCTGGGTGCTCAGTACTCAGGGTGCTGGGTGCTCATTGCTGGGGGTGCTGGCTGCTCGGTTCTCAGGTTGCTGGGTGCTCAGTACTCGGGGTGCTGGGTGCTCAGTACTCAGGGTGCTGGGTCCTCATTGCTGGGGGTGCTGGGTGCTCAGTGTTCAGGTTGCTGGGTGCTCAGTACTCGGGGTGCTCGGTGCTCAGTACTCAGGGTGCTGGGTGCTCATTGCTCGGGGTGCTGGGTGCTCAGTGCTCAGGGTGCTGGGTGCCCCATGCTCGGGGTGCTGGGTGCTCAGTACTCGGGGTGCTGGGTGCTCAGTGCTCAGGGTGCTGGGTCGCAGTGCTTGGGGTACTGGGTACTCAGTGCTCAGTACACTGGGTGCTGGGTGCTCAGTGCTCGGGGTGCTGTGTGCTCAGTGATCAGTACTCAGGGTGCTGGGTGCTCAGTGCTCGGGGTGCTGGGTGCTCAGTACTCAGGGAGCTGGGTGCTCAGTACTCAGGGTGCTGGGTGCTCATTACTCAGGGTGCTGGGTGCTCAGTACTCAGGGTGCTCAGTGCTTGGGGTGCTGGGTGCTCAGTGCTCAGGGTGCTCAGTGCTTTGGGTGTTGGGTGCTCAGTGCTCAGTACTCAGGGTGCTCGGTGCTCAGTGCTCTGGGTGCTCAGTGCTCAGTACTCAGGGTGCTCAGTGCTCAGTGCTCTGGGTGCTGGGTGCTCAGTGCTCGGGGTGCTGGGTGTTCAGTGCTCAGGGTGCTGGGTGCTCAGTACTCAGGGTGCTCAGTGCTCAGGGTGCTGGGTGCTCAGTGCTCGGGGTGCTGGGTACTCAGTGCTCAGTACACACGGTGCTGGGTGCTCAGTGCTCGGGGTGCTGGGTGCTCAGTGCTCAGTACTCAGGGTGCTGGGTACTCAGTGCTCGGGGTGCTGGATGCTCAGTACTCAGGGTGCTGGGTGCTCAGTGCTCAGGGTGCTGGGTGCTCAGTGCGCAGGGTGCTGGGTGCTCAGTACTCAGTATGCTGGGTGCTCAGTGCTCAGGGTGCTGGGTGCTCAGTGCTCGGGGTGCTGGGTGCTCAGTAATCAGGGTGCTCGGTGCTCAGTACTCAGGGTGCTGGGTGCTCAGTGCTCAGGGTGCTGTGTACTCAGTACTCAGGGTGCTGGGTGCTCGGTGCTCAGTATGCTGGGTGCTCAGTTCTCAGGGTGCTGGCTGCTCAGTACTCAGGGTGCTCGGTGCTCAGTACTCAGGGTACTGGCTGCTCAGTGCTCGGGGTGCTCAGTGCTTGGGGTGCTGGGTGCTCAGTTCTCAGGGTGCTCAGTGCTTGGGGTGTTGGGTGCTTAGTACTCAGGGTGCTGGGTGCTCAGTGCTCAGGGTGCTGGGTGCTCAGTACTCAGGGTGCTGGGTGCTCAGTACTCAGGGTGCTGGGTGCTCAGTGCTCGGGATGCTGGGTGCTCAGTACTCGGGGTGCTCAGTGCTCAGTACTCAGGGAGCTGGGTGCCCAATGCTCAGGGTGCTGGGTCGCAGTGCTCGGGGTACTGGGTACTCAGTGCTCAGTACACAGGGTGCTGGGTGCTCAGTGCTCGGGGTGCTGTGTGCTCAGTGCTCAGTACTCAGGGTGCTGGGTGCTCAGTACTCGGGGTGCTGGGTGCTCAGTACTCAGGGTGCTGGGTGCTCAGTGCTCGGGGTGCTGGGTGCTCAGTACTCAGGGAGCTGGGTGCTCAGTACTCAGGGTGCTGGGTGCTCATTACTCAGGGTGCTGGGTGCTCAGTACTCAGGGTGCTCAGTGCTTGGGGTGCTGGGTGCTCAGTGCTCAGGGTGCTCAGTGCTTGGGGTGTTGGGTGCTCAGTGCTCAGTACTCAGGGTGCTCGGTGCTCAGTGCTCAGGGTGCTCAGTGCTCAGTACTCAGGGTGCTCAGTGCTCAGTGCTCTGGGTGCTGGGTGCTCAGTGCTTGGGTTGCTGGGTGCTCAGTGCTCAGGGTGCTGGGTGCTCAGTACTCAGGGTGCTCAGTGCTCAGGGTGCTGGGTGCTCAGTGCTCGGGGTGCTGGGTACTCAGTGCTCAGTACACAGGGTGCTGGGTGCTCAGTGCTCGGGGTGCTGGGTGCTCAGTGCTCAGTACTCAGGGTGCTGGGTGCTCAGTGCTCGGGGTGCTGGATGCTCAGTACTCAGGGTGCAGGGTGCTCAGTGCTCAGGGTGCTGGGTGCTCAGTACTCAGGGTGCTGGGTGCTCAGTACGCAGTATGCTGGGTGCTCAGTGCTCAGGGTGCTGGGTGCTCAGTGCACGGGGTGCTGGGTGCTCAGTACTCAGGGTGCTCGGTGCTCAGTACACAGGGTGCTGGGTGCTCAGTGCTCAGGGTGCTGTGTGCTCAGTACTCAGGGTGCTGGGTGCTCGGTGCTCAGTATGCTGTGTGCTCAGTACTCAGGGTGCTGGCTGCTCAGTACTCAGGGTGCTCGGTGCTCAGTACTCAGGGTGCTGGCTGCTCAGTGCTCGGGGTGCTCAGTGCTTGGGGTGCTCGGTGCTCAGTACTCAGGGTGCTCAGTGCTTGGGGTGTTGGGTGCTTAGTACTCAGGGTGCTGGGTGCTCAGTGCTCAGGGTGCTGGGTGCTCAGTACTCAGGGTGCTGGGTGCTCAGTACTCAGGGTGCTGGGTGCTCAGTGCTCGGGGTGCTGGGTGCTCTGTACTCGGGGTGCTCAGTGCTCAGTACTCAGGGTGCTGGGTGCTTAGTGCTCAGGGTGCTGGGTGCTCAGCGCTCGGGGTGCTGGCTGCTCGGTTCTCAGGTTGCTGGGTGCTCAGTACTCGGGATGCTGGGTGCTCAGTACTCAGGGTGCTGGGTGCTCATTGCTGGGGGTGCTGGGTGCTCAGTACTCAGGGTGCTGGGTGCTCATTGCTGGGGGTGCTGGCTGCTCGGTTCTCAGGTTGCTGGGTGCTCAGTACTCGGGGTGCTGGGTGCTCAGTACTCAGGGTGCTGGGTGCTCATTGCTGGGGGTGCTGGGTGCTCAGTGCTCAGGTTGCTGGATGCTCAGTACTCGGGGTGCTCGGTGCTCAGTAGTCAGGGTGCTGGGTGCTCATTGCTCGGGGTGCTGGGTGCTCAGTGCTCAGGGTGCTGGGTGCCCCATGCTCGGGGTGCTGGGTGCTCAGTACTCGGGGTGCTGGGTGCTCAGTGCTCAGGGTGCTGGGTCGCAGTGCTCGGGGTACTGGGTACTCAGTGCTCAGTACACTGGGTGCTGGGTGCTCAGTGCTCGCGGTGCTGTGTGCTCAGTGCTCAGTACTCAGGGTGCTGGGTGCTCAGTGCTCGGGGTGCTGGGTGCTCAGTACTCAGGGAGCTGGGTGCTCAGTACTCATTGTGCTGGGTGCTCATTACTCAGGGTGCTGGGTGCTCAGTACTCAGGGTGCTCAGTGCTTGGGGTGCTGGGTGCTCAGTGCTCAGGGTGCTCAGTGCTTGGGGTGTTGGGTGCTCAGTGCTCAGTACTCAGGGTGCTCGGTGCTCAGTGCTCAGGGTGCTCAGTGCTCAGTACTCAGGGTGCTCAGTGCTCAGTGCTCTGGGTGCTGGGTGCTCAGTGCTCGGGGTGCTGTGTGCTCCGTGCTCAAGGTGCTGGGTGCTCAGTACTCAGGGTGCTCAGTGCTCAGGGTGCTGGGTGCTCAGTACTCAGGGTGCTGGGTCCTCATTGCTGGGGGTGCTGGGTGCTCAGTGTTCAGGTTGCTGGGTGCTCAGTACTCGGGGTGCTCGGTGCTCAGTACTCAGGGTGCTGGGTGCTCATTGCTCGGGGTGCTGGGTGCTCAGTGCTCAGGGTGCTGGGTGCCCCATGCTCGGGGTGCTGGGTGCTCAGTACTCGGGGTGCTGGGTGCTCAGTGCTCAGGGTGCTGGGTCGCAGTGCTTGGGGTACTGGGTACTCAGTGCTCAGTACACTGGGTGCTGGGTGCTCAGTGCTCGGGGTGCTGTGTGCTCAGTGATCAGTACTCAGGGTGCTGGGTGCTCAGTGCTCGGGGTGCTGGGTGCTCAGTACTCAGGGAGCTGGGTGCTCAGTACTCAGGGTGCTGGGTGCTCATTACTCAGGGTGCTGGGTGCTCAGTACTCAGGGTGCTCAGTGCTTGGGGTGCTGGGTGCTCAGTGCTCAGGGTGCTCAGTGCTTTGGGTGTTGGGTGCTCAGTGCTCAGTACTCAGGGTGCTCGGTGCTCAGTGCTCTGGGTGCTCAGTGCTCAGTACTCAGGGTGCTCAGTGCTCAGTGCTCTGGGTGCTGGGTGCTCAGTGCTCGGGGTGCTGGGTGTTCAGTGCTCAGGGTGCTGGGTGCTCAGTACTCAGGGTGCTCAGTGCTCAGGGTGCTGGGTGCTCAGTGCTCGGGGTGCTGGGTACTCAGTACTCAGGGTGCTGGGTGCTCAGTAATCAGGGTGCTCGGTGCTCAGTACTCAGGGTGCTGGGTGCTCAGTGCTCAGGGTGCTGTGTACTCAGTACTCAGGGTGCTGGGTGCTCGGTGCTCAGTATGCTGGGTGCTCAGTTCTCAGGGTGCTGGCTGCTCAGTACTCAGGGTGCTCGGTGCTCAGTACTCAGGGTACTGGCTGCTCAGTGCTCGGAGTGCTCAGTGCTTGGGGTGCTGGGTGCTCAGTTCTCAGGGTGCTCAGTGCTTGGGGTGTTGGGTGCTTAGTACTCAGGGTGCTGGGTGCTCAGTGCTCAGGGTGCTGGGTGCTCAGTACTCAGGGTGCTGGGTGCTCAGTACTCAGGGTGCTGGGTGCTCAGTGCTCGGGATGCTGGGTGCTCAGTACTCGGGGTGCTCAGTGCTCAGTACTCAGGGTGCTGGGTGCTCAGTGCTCAGGGTGCTGGGTGCTCAGCGCTCGGGGTGCTGGCTGCTCGGTTCTCAGGTTGTTGGGTGCTCAGTACTCGGGGTGCTGGGTTCTCAGTACTCAGGGTGCTGGGTGCTCATTGCTGGGGGTGCTGGGTGCTCAGTACTCAGGGTGCTGGGTGCTCATTGCTGGGGGTGCTGGCTGCTCGGTTCTCAGGTTGCTGGGTGCTCAGTACTCGGGGTGCTGGGTGCTCAGTACTCAGGGTGCTGGGTGCTCATTGCTGGGGGTGCTGGGTGCTCAGTGCTCAGGTTGCTGGGTGCTCAGTACTCGGGGTGCTCGGTGCTCAGTACTCAGGGTGCTGGGTGCTCATTGCTCGGGGTGCTGGGTGCTCAGTACTCAGGGTGCTGGGTGCCCCATGCTCAGGGTGCTGGGTGCTCAGTACTCGGGGTGCTGGGTGCCCAATGCTCAGGGTGCTGGGTCGCAGTGCTCGGGGTACTGGGTACTCAGTGCTCAGTACACAGGGTGCTGGGTGCTCAGTGCTCGGGGTGCTGTGTGCTCAGTGCTCAGTACTCAGGGTGCTGGGTGCTCAGTACTCGGGGTGCTGGGTGCTCAGTACTCAGGGTGCTGGGTGCTCAGTGCTCGGGGTGCTGGGTGCTCAGTACTCAGGGAGCTGGGTGCTCAGTACTCAGGGTGCTGGGTGCTCATTACTCAGGGTGCTGGGTGCTCAGTACTCAGGGTGCTCAGTGCTTGGGGTGCTGGGTGCTCAGTGCTCAGGGTGCTCAGTGCTTGGGGTGTTGGGTGCTCAGTGCTCAGTACTCAGGGTGCTCGGTGCTCAGTGCTCAGGGTGCTCAGTGCTCAGTACTCAGGGTGCTCAGTGCTCAGTGCTCTGGGTGCTGGGTGCTCAGTGCTTGGGTTGCTGGGTGCTCAGTGCTCAGGGTGCTGGGTGCTCAGTACTCAGGGTGCTCAGTGCTCAGGGTGCTGGGTGCTCAGTGCTCGGGGTGCTGGGTACTCAGTGCTCAGTACACAGGGTGCTGGGTGCTCAGTGATCGGGGTGCTGGGTGCTCAGTGCTCAGTACTCAGGGTGCTGGGTGCTCAGTGCTCGGGGTGCTGGATGCTCAGTACTCAGGGTGCAGGGTGCTCAGTGCTCAGGGTGCTGGGTGCTCAGTACTCAGGGTGCTGGGTGCTCAGTACGCAGTATGCTGGGTGCTCAGTGCTCAGGGTGCTGGGTGCTCAGTGCACGGGGTGCTGGGTGCTCAGTACTCAGGGTGCTCGGTGCTCAGTACACAGGGTGCTGGGTGCTCAGTGCTCAGGGTGCTGTGTGCTCAGTACTCAGGGTGCTGGGTGCTCGGTGCTCAGTATGCTGTGTGCTCAGTACTCAGGGTGCTGGCTGCTCAGTACTCAGGGTGCTCGGTGCTCAGTACTCAGGGTGCTGGCTGCTCAGTGCTCGGGGTGCTCAGTGCTTGGGGTGCTCGGTGCTCAGTACTCAGGGTGCTCAGTGCTTGGGGTGTTGGGTGCTTAGTACTCAGGGTGCTGGGTGCTCAGTGCTCAGGGTGCTGGGTGCTCAGTACTCAGGGTGCTGGGTGCTCAGTACTCAGGGTGCTGGGTGCTCAGTGCTCGGGGTGCTGGGTGCTCTGTACTCGGGGTGCTCAGTGCTCAGTACTCAGGGTGCTGGGTGCTTAGTGCTCAGGGTGCTGGGTGCTCAGCGCTCGGGGTGCTGGCTGCTCGGTTCTCAGGTTGCTGGGTGCTCAGTACTCGGGATGCTGGGTGCTCAGTACTCAGGGTGCTGGGTGCTCATTGCTGGGGGTGCTGGGTGCTCAGTACTCAGGGTGCTGGGTGCTCATTGCTGGGGGTGCTGGCTGCTCGGTTCTCAGGTTGCTGGGTGCTCAGTACTCGGGGTGCTGGGTGCTCAGTACTCAGGGTGCTGGGTGCTCATTGCTGGGGGTGCTGGGTGCTCAGTGCTCAGGTTGCTGGATGCTCAGTACTCGGGGTGCTCGGTGCTCAGTAGTCAGGGTGCTGGGTGCTCATAGCTCGGGGTGCTGGGTGCTCAGTGCTCAGGGTGCTGGGTGCCCCATGCTCGGGGTGCTGGGTGCTCAGTACTCGGGGTGCTGGGTGCTCAGTGCTCAGGGTGCTGGGTCGCAGTGCTCGGGGTACTGGGTACTCAGTGCTCAGTACACTGGGTGCTGGGTGCTCAGTGCTCGGGGTGCTGTGTGCTCAGTGCTCAGTACTCAGGGTGCTGGGTGCTCAGTGCTCGGGGTGCTGGGTGCTCAGTACTCAGGGAGCTGGGTGCTCAGTACTCATTGTGCTGGGTGCTCATTACTCAGGGTGCTGGGTGCTCAGTACTCAGGGTGCTCAGTGCTTGGGGTGCTGGGTGCTCAGTGCTCAGGGTGCTCAGTGCTTGGGGTGTTGGGTGCTCAGTGCTCAGTACTCAGGGTGCTCGGTGCTCAGTGCTCAGGGTGCTCAGTGCTCAGTACTCAGGGTGCTCAGTGCTCAGTGCTCTGGGTGCTGGGTGCTCAGTGCTCGGGGTGCTGTGTGCTCCGTGCTCAAGGTGCTGGGTGCTCAGTACTCAGGGTGCTCAGTGCTCAGGGTGCTGGGTGCTCAGTGCTCGGGGTGCTGGGTACTCAGTGCTCAGTACACAGGGTGCTGGGTGCTCAGTGCTCGGGGTGCTGGGTGCTCAGTGCTCAGTACTCAGGGTGCTGGGTGCTCAGTGCTCGGGGTGCTGGATGCTCAGTACTCAGGGTGCTGGGTGCTCAGTGCTCAGGGTGCTGGGTGCTCAGTACTCAGGGTGCTGGGTGCTCAATACGCAGTATGCTGGGTTCTCAGTGCTCAGGGTGCTGGGTGCTCAGTGCTCGGGGTGCTGGGTGCTCAATACTCAGGGTGCTCGGTGCTCAGTACTCAGGGTGCTGGGTGCTCAGTGCTCAGGGTGCTGTGTGCTCAGTACTAAGGGTGCTGGGTTCTCGGTGCTCAGTATGCTGGGTGCTCAGTACTCAGGGTGCTGGCTGCTCAGTACTCAGGGTGCTCGGTGCTCAGTACTCAGGGTGCTGGCTGTTCAGTGCTCGGGGTGCTCAGTGCTTGGGGTGCTGGGTGCTCAGTACTCAGGGTGCTCAGTGCTTGGGGTGTTGGGTGCTTAGTACTCAGGGTGCTGGGTGCTCAGTGCTCAGGGTGCTGGGTGCTCAGTACTCAGGGTGCTGGGTGCTCAGTACTCAGGGTGCTGGGTGCTCAGTGCTCGGGGTGCTGGGTGCTCAGTACTCGGGGTGCTCAGTGCTCAGTACTCAGGGTGCTGGGTGCTCAGTTCTCAGGGTGCTGGGTGCTCAGCGCTCGGGGTGCTCAGTGCTCAGTACTCAGGGTGCTGGGTGCTTAGTGCTCAGGGTGCTGGGTGCTCAGCGCTCGGGGTGCTGGCTGCTCGGTTCTCAGGTTGCTGGGTGCTCAGTACTCGGGATGCTGGGTGCTCAGTACTCAGGGTGCTGGGTGCTCATTGCTGGGGGTGCTGGGTGCTCAGTACTCAGGGTGCTGGGTGCTCATTGCTGGGGGTGCTGGCTGCTCGGTTCTCAGGTTGCTGGGTGCTCAGTACTCGGGGTGCTGGGTGCTCAGTACTCAGGGTGCTGGGTGCTCATTGCTGGGGGTGCTGGGTGCTCAGTGCTCAGGTTGCTGGATGCTCAGTACTCGGGGTGCTCGGTGCTCAGTAGTCAGGGTGCTGGGTGCTCATTGCTCGGGGTGCTGGGTGCTCAGTGCTCAGGGTGCTGGGTGCCCCATGCTCGGGGTGCTAGGTGCTCAGTACTCTGGGTGCTGGGTGCTCAGTGCTCAGGGTGCTGGGTCGCAGTGCTCGGGGTACTGGGTACTCAGTGCTCAGTACACTGGGTGCTGGGTGCTCAGTGCTCGGGGTGCTGTGTGCTCAGTGCTCAGTACTCAGGGTGCTGGGTGCTCAGTGCTCGGGGTGCTGGGTGCTCAGTACTCAGGGAGCTGGGTGCTCAGTACTCATTGTGCTGGGTGCTCATTACTCAGGGTGCTGGGTGCTCAGTACTCAGGGTGCTCAGTGCTTGGGGTGCTGGGTGCTCAGTGCTCAGGGTGCTCAGTGCTTGGGGTGTTGGGTGCTCAGTGCTCAGTACTCAGGGTGCTCGGTGCTCAGTGCTCAGGGTGCTCAGTGCTCAGTACTCAGGGTGCTCAGTGCTCAGTGCTCTGGGTGCTGGGTGCTCAGTGCTCGGGGTGCTGTGTGCTCCGTGCTCAAGGTGCTGGGTGCTCAGTACTCAGGGTGCTCAGTGCTCAGCGTGCTGGGTGCTCAGTGCTCGGGGTGCTGGGTACTCAGTGCTCAGTACACAGGGTGCTGGGTGCTCAGTGCTCGGGTGCTGGGTGCTCAGTGCTCAGTACTCAGGGTGCTGGGTGCTCAGTGCTCGGGGTGCTGGATGCTCAGTACTCAGGGTGCTGGGTGCTCAGTTCTCAGGGTGCTGGGTGCTCAGTACTCAGGGTGCTGGGTGCTCAATACGCAGTATGCTGGGTTCTCAGTGCTCAGGGTGCTGGGTGCTCAGTGCTCGGGGTGCTGGGTGCTCAATACTCAGGGTGCTCGGTGCTCAGTACTCAGGGTGCTGGGTGCTCAGTGCTCAGGGTGCTGTGTGCTCAGTACTAAGGGTGCTGGGTGCTCGGTGCTCAGTATGCTGGGTGCTCAGTACTCAGGGTGCTGGCTGCTCAGTACTCAGGGTGCTCGGTGCTCAGTACTCAGGGTGCTGGCTGTTCAGTGCTCGGGGTGCTCAGTGCTTGGGGTGCTGGGTGCTCAGTACTCAGGGTGCTCAGTGCTTGGGGTGTTGGGTGCTTAGTACTCAGGGTGCTGGGTTCTCAGTGCTCAGGGTGCTGGGTGCTCAGTACTCAGGGTGCTGGGTGCTCAGTACTCAGGGTGCTGGGTGCTCAGTGCTCGGGGTGCTGGGTGCTCAGTACTCGTGGTGCTCAGTGCTCAGTACTCAGGGTGCTGGGTGCTCAGTTCTCAGGGTGCTGGGTGCTCAGCGCTCGGGGTGCTGGCTGCTCGGTTCTCAGGGTGCTGGGTGCTCAGTACTCGGGATGCTGGGTGCTCAGTACTCAGGGTGCTGGGTGCTCATTGCTGGGGGTGCTGGTTGCTCAGTACTCAGGGTGCTGGGTGCTCATTGCTGGGGGTGCTGGCTGCTCGGTTCTCAGGTTGCTGGGTGCTCAGTACTCGGGGTGCTGGGTGCTCAGTACTCAGGGTGCTGGGTGCTCATTGCTGGGGGTGCTGGGTGCTCAGTGCTCAGGTTGCTGGATGCTCAGTACTCGGGGTGCTCGGTGCTCAGTACTCAGGGTGCTGGGTGCTCATTGCTCGGGGTGCTGGGTGCTCAGTGCTCAGGGTGCTGGGTGCCCCATGCTCGGGGTGCTGGGTGCTCAGTACTCGGGGTGCTGGGTGCTCAGTGCTCAGGGTGCTGGGTCGCAGTGCTCAAGGTACTGGGTACTCTGTGCTCAGTACACAGGGTGCTGGGTGCTCAGTGCTCGGGGTGCTGTGTGCTCAGTGCTCAGTACTCAGGGAGCTGGGTGCTCAGTGTTCGGGGTGCTGGGTGCTCAGTACTCAGGGAGCTGGGTGCTCAGTACTCAGGGTGCTGGGTGCTCATTACTCAGGGTGCTGGGTGCTCAGTACTCAGGGTGCTCAGTGCTTGGGGTGCTGGGTGCTCAGTGCTCAGGGTGCTCAGTGCTTGGGGTGTTGGGTGCTCAGTGCTCAGTACTCAGGGTGCTCGGTGCTCAGTGCTCAGGCTGCTCAGTGCTCAGTACTCAGGGTGCTCAGTGCTCAGTGCTCTGGGTGCTGGGTGCTCAGTGCTCGGGGTGCTGGGTGCTCAGTGCTCAGGGTGCTGGGTGCTCAGTACTCAGGGTGCTCAGTGCTCAGGGTGCTGGGTGCTCAGTGCTCGGGGTGCTGGGTACTCAGTGCTCAGTACACAGGGTGCTGGGTGCTCAATGCTCGGGGTGCTGGGTGCTCAGTGCTCAGTACTCAGGGTGCTGGGTGCTCAGTGCTCGGGGTGCTGGATGCTCAGTACTCAGGGTGCTGGGTGATCAGTGCTCAGGGTGCTGGGTGCTCAGTACTCAGGGTGCTGGGTGCTCAATACGCAGTATGCTGGGTTCTCAGTGCTCAGGGTGCTGGGTGCTCAGTGCTCGGGGTGCTGGGTGCTCAGTACTCAGGGTGCTCGGTGCTCAGTACTCAGGGTGCTGGGTGCTCAGTGCTCAGGGTGCTGTGTGCTCAGTACTCAGGGTGCTGGGTGCTCGGTGCTCAGTATGCTGGGTGCTCAGTACTCAGGGTGCTGGCTTCTCAGTACTCAGGGTGCTCGGTGCTCAGTACTCAGGGTGCTGGCTGTTCAGTGCTCGGGGTGCTCAGTGCTTGGGGTGCTGGGTGCTCAGTACTCAGGGTGCTCAGTGCTTGGGGTGTTGGTTGCTTAGTACTCAGGGTGCTGGGTGCTCAGTGCTCAGGGTGCTGGGTGCTCAGTACTCAGGGTGCTGGGTGCTCAGTACTCAGGGTTCTGGGTGCTCATTGCTCGGGGTGCTGGGTGCTCAGTACTCGGGGTGCTCAGTGCTCAGTACTCAGGGTGCAGGGTGCTCAGTGCTCAGGGTGCTGGGTGCTCAGCGCTCGGGGTGCTGGCTGCTCGGTTCTCAGGTTGCTGGGTTCTCAGTACTCGGGGTGCTGGGTGCTCAGTACTCAGGGTGCTGGGTGCTCATTGCTGGGGGTGCTGGGTGCTCAGTACTCAGGATGCTGGGTGCTCATTGCTGGGGGTGCTGGCTGCTCGGTTCTCAGGTTGCTGGGTGCTCAGTACTCGGGGTGCTGGGTGCTCAGTACTCAGGGTGCTGGGTGCTCATTGCTGGGGGTGCTGGGTGCTCAGTGCTCAGGTTGCTGGGTGCTCAGTACTCGGGGTGCTGGGTGCTCAGTACTCAGGGTGCTGGGTGCTCATTGCTCAGGGTGCTGGGTGCTCAGTGCTCAGGGTGCTGGGTGCTCAGTGCTCGGGGTGCTTTGTGCTCAGTACTCGGGGTGCTTGGTGCTCAGTGCTCAGGGTGCTGGGTCGCAGTGCTCGGGGTACTGGGTACTCAGTGCTCAGTACACAGGGTGCTGGGTGCTCAGTGCTCGGGGTGCTGTGTGCTCAGTGCTCAGTACTCAGGGTGCTGGGTGCTCAGTGCTCGGGGTGCTGGGTGCTCAGTACTCAGGGTACTTGGTGCTCAGTACTCAGGGTGCTGGGTGATCAGTGCTCAGGGTGCTGGGTGCTCAGTACTCAGGGTGCTCGGTGCTCAGTACTCAGGGTGCTGGGTGCTCAGTGCTCAGGATGCTGGGTCCTCAGTGCTCTGGGTGCTGTGTGCTTAGTGCTCGGTGAGCTGGGTGCTCAGTACTCAGGATGCTGGGTGCTCAGTACTCGGGGTGCTGGATGCTCAGTACTCAGGGAGCTGGGTGCTCAGTACTCAGGGTGCTGGGTGCTCAGGACTCAGGTGCTGGGTGCTCAGTGCTCAGGGTGCTGGGTGCTCAGTGCTCGGGGTGCTGGGTGCTCAGTGCTCAGTACTCAGGGTGCTGTGTGCTCAGTGCTCGGGGTGCTGGGTGCTCAGTGCTCAGTACTCAGGGTGCTGGGTGCTCAGTGCTCAGGGTGCTGGGTGCTCAGTGCTCAGGGTGCTGGGTGCTCAGTGCTCAGGGTGCTGGTTACTCAGTGCTCGGGGTGCTGGTTGCTCAGTACTCAGGGTGCTGGGTGCTCAGTAATCAGGGTGCTGGGTGCTCAGTGCTCGGGGTGCTGGGTGCTCAGTGCTCAGTGTGCTCGGTGCTCAGTACTCAGAGTGCTGGGTGCTCAGTTCTCGGGGTTTACTGTACTCAGGGTGCTGTGTGTTCAGTGCTCAGGGTATTGGGTGCTCAGTACTCAGGGTGCTCGGTGCTCGGGGTTCTGGGTGCTCAGTGCTCGGGGTGCTCAGTGCTCAGTACTCAGGGTGCTCGGTGCTTAGTATTCAGGGTGCTGGGTGCTCAGTACTCCGGGTGCTGGTTGCTCAGTGCTCAGGGTGCTCGGTGCTCAGTGCTCAGGGTGCTGGGTGCTCAGTACTCAGGGTGATCATTGCTCAGGGTGCTGGGTGCTCAGTACTCAGGGTGCTGGGTGCTCAGTACTCAGGGTGCTCAGTGCTCAGTACTCAGGGTGCTCAGTGCTCAGTACTAAGGTTGCTCAGTGCTCAGGGTGCTGGGTGCTCAGTACTCAGGGTGCTGGGTGCTCAGTGCTCAGGGTGCTGGGTGCTCAGTGCTCAGGGTGCTGGGTGCTCAGTGCTCAGGGTGCTGGGTGCTCAGTACACAGGGTGCTCTGTGCTCGGGGTGCTGGGTGCTCAGTGCTCGGTGTGCTCGGTGCTCAGTACTCGGGGTGCTCAGTGCTCAGTACTCAGGGTGCTGGGTGCTAAGTGCTCAGGGTGCTGGGTGCTCAGTACTCAGGGTGCTGGGTGCTCGGTGCTCAGTACGCTGGGTGCTCAGTACTCAGGGTGCTGGGTGCTCAGTACTCAGGGTGCTGGGTGCTCCGTACTCAGGGTGCTGGGTGCTAAGTACTCAGGGTGCTCGGTCCTCAGTGCTCAGGGTGCTGGGTGCTCAGTACTCAGGGTACAGGGTGCTCAGTGCTCAGTGTGCTCAGTGCTCAGTACTCAGGGTGCTCGGTGCTCAGTGCTCAGGGTGCTCAGTGCTCAGTACTCAGGGTGCTCAGTTCTCAGTGCTCTGGGTGCTGGGTGCTCAGTGCTCGGGGTGCTGGGTGCTCAGTGCTCAGGGTGCTGGGTGCTCAGTACTCAGGGTGCTCAGTGCTCAGGGTGCTCAGTGCTCGGGGTGCTGGGTGCTCAGTGCTCAGTACTCAGGGTGCTGGGTGCTCAGTGCTCGGGGTGCTGGATGCTCAGTACTCAGGGTGCTGGGTGCTCAGTGCTCAGGGTGCTGGGTGCTCAGTACTCAGGGTGCTGGGTGCTCAGTGCTCAGGGTGCTGGGTGCTCAGTACTCAGGGTGCTGGGTGCTCAGTGCTCAGGGTGCTGGGTGCTCAGTGCTCGAGGTGCTGGGTGCTCAGTACTCAGGGTGCTCGGTGCTCGGGGTTCTGGGTGCTCAGTGCTCGGGGTGCTCAGTGCTCAGTACTCAGGGTGCTCGGTGCTTAGTATTCAGGGTGCTGGGTGCTCAGTACTCCGGGTGCTGGTTGCTCAGTGCTCAGGGTGCTCGGTGCTCAGTGCTCAGGGTGCTGGGTGCTCAGTACTCAGGGTGATCATTGCTCAGGGTGCTGGGTGCTCAGTACTCAGGGTGCTGGGTGCTCAGTACTCAGGGTGCTCAGTGCTCAGTACTCAGGGTGCTCAGTGCTCAGTACTAAGGTTGCTCAGTGCTCAGGGTGCTGGGTGCTCAGTACTCAGGGTGCTGGGTGCTCAGTGCTCAGGGTGCTGGGTGCTCAGTGCTCAGGGTGCTGGGTGCTCAGTGCTCAGGGTGCTGGGTGCTCAGTACACAGGGTGCTCTGTGCTCGGGGTGCTGGGTGCTCAGTGCTCGGTGTGCTCGGTGCTCAGTACTCGGGGTGCTCAGTGCTCAGTACTCAGGGTGCTGGGTGCTCAGTGCTCAGGGTGCTGGGTGCTCAGTACTCAGGGTGCTGGGTGCTCGGTGCTCAGTACGCTGGGTGCTCAGTACTCAGGGTGCTGGGTGCTCAGTACTCAGGGTGCTGGGTGCTCAGTACTCAGGGTGCTGGGTGCTAAGTACTCAGGGTGCTCGGTCCTCAGTGCTCAGGGTGCTGGGTGCTCAGTACTCAGGGTACAGGGTGCTCAGTGCTCAGGGTGCTCAGTGCTCAGTACTCAGGGTGCTCGGTGCTCAGTGCTCAGGGTGCTCAGTGCTCAGTACTCAGGGTGCTCAGTTCTCAGTGCTCTGGGTGCTGGGTGCTCAGTGCTCGGGGTGCTGGGTGCTCAGTGCTCAGGGTGCTGGGTGCTCAGTACTCAGGGTGTTCAGTGCTCAGGGTGCTCAGTGCTCGGGGTGCTGGGTGCTCAGTGCTCAGTACTCAGGGTGCTGGGTGCTCAGTGCTCGGGGTGCTGGATGCTCAGTACTCAGGGTGCTGGGTGCTCAGTGCTCAGGGTGCTGGGTGCTCAGTACTCAGGGTGCTGGGTGCTCAGTGCTCAGGGTGCTGGGTGCTCAGTACTCAGGGTGCTGGGTGCTCAGTGCTCAGGGTGCTGGGTGCTCAGTGCTCGAGGTGCTGGGTGCTCAGTACTCAGGGTGCTCGGTGCTCAGTACTCAGGGTGCTGGGTGCTCAGTGCTTGGGGTGCTGGGTGCTCAGTGCTCAGGGTGCTCAGTGCTTGTTGTGTTGGGTGCTCAGTGCTCAGTACTCAGGGTGCTCGGTGCTCAGTGCTCAGGGTGCTCAGTGCTCAGTACTCAGGGTGCTCGGTGCTCAGTACTCAGGGTGCTGGGTGCTCAGTGCTCAGGGTGCTGGGTGCTCAGTACTCAGGGTGCTGGGTGCTCGGTGCTCAGGGTGCTCGGTGCTCAGTACTCATGGTGCTGGGTGCTCAGTGCTCAGGGTGCTGGGTGCTCAGCGCTCAGGGTGCTGGGTGCTCAGTAATCGGGGTGCTCAGTGCTCAGTACTCAGCGTGCTGGGTGCTCAGTGCTCAGCGTGCTGGGTGCTCAGTACTCAGTCCTCAGGATGCTGGGTGCTCAGTGCTCAGGGTTCTGGGTGCTCAGTGCTCAGGGTGCTCAGTGCTCAGTGCTCAGGGTGATGGGTGCTCGGTGCTCAGTATGCTGGGTGCTCAGTACTCAGGGTGCTGGCTGCTCAGTACTCAGGGTGCTCGGTGCTCAGTACTCAGGGTGCTGGCTGCTCAGTGCTCGGGGTGCTCAGTGCTTGGGGTGCTGGGTGCTCAGTACTCAGGGTGCTCAGTGCTTGGGGTGTTGGGTGCTTAGTACTCAGGGTGCTGGGTGCTCAGTGCTCAGGGTGCTGGGTGCTCAGTACTCAGGGTGCTGGGTGCTCAGTACTCAGGGTGCTGGGTGCTCAGTGCTCGGGGTGCTGGGTGCTCAGTACTCGGGGTGCTCAGTGCTCAGTACTCAGGGTGCTGTGTGCTCAGTGCTCAGGGTGCTGGGTGCTCAGCGCTCGGGGTGCTGGCTGCTCGGTTCTCAGGTTGCTGGGTGCTCAGTACACGGGATGCTGGGTGCTCAGTACTCAGGGTGCTGGGTGCTCATTGCTGGGGGTGCTGGGTCGCAGTGCTCGGGGTACTGGGTACTCAGTGCTCAGTACAGAGGGTGCTGGGTGCTCAGTGCTCGGGGTGCTGTGTGCTCAGTGCTCAGTACTCAGGGTGCTGGGTGCTCAGTGCTCGGGGTGCTGGGTGCTCAGTACTCAGGGAGCTGGGTGCTCAGTACTCAGGGTGCTGGGTGCTCATTACTCAGGGTGCTGGGTGCTCAGTACTCAGGGTGCTCAGTGCTTGGGGAGCTGGGTGCTCAGTGCTCAGGGTGCTCAGTGCTTGGGGTGTTGGGTGCTCAGTGCTCAGTACTCAGGGTGCTCGGTGCTCAGTGCTCAGGGTGCTCAGTGCTCAGTACTCAGGGTGCTCGGTGCTCAGTACTCAGGGTGCTGGGTGCTCAGTGCTCAGGGTGCTGGGTGCTCAGTACTCATGGTGCTGGGTCCTCGGTGCTCAGGGTGCTCGGTGCTCAGTACTCATGGTGCTGGGTGCTCAGTGCTCAGGGTGCTGGGTGCTCAGCGCTCAGGGTGCTGGGTGCTCAGTAATCGGGGTGCTCAGTGCTCAGTGCTCAGTGCTCAGGGTGCTGGGTGCTCAGTGCTCGGGGTGCTGGGTGCTCAGTGCTCGGGGTGCTGGGTGCTCAGTGCTCGGGGTGCTGGGTGCTCATTGCTGGGGGTGCTGGGTGCTCAGTGCTCAGGTTGCTGGGTGCTCAGTACTCGGGGTGCTCGGTGCTCAGTACTCAGGGTGCTGGGTGCTCATTGCTCAGGGTGCTGGGTGCTCAGTGCTCAGGGTGCTGGGTGCCCCATGCTCGGGGTGCTGGGTGCTCAGTACTCGGGGTGCTCGGTGCTCAATGCTCAGGGTGCTGGGTCGCAGTGCTCGGGGTACTGGGTACTCAGTGCTCAGTACAGAGGGTGCTGGGTGCTCAGTGCTCGGGGTGCTGTGTGCTCAGTGCTCAGTACTCAGGGTGCTGGGTGCTCAGTGCTCTGGGTGCTGGGTGCTCAGTACTCAGGGTGCTGGGTGCTCTGTGCTCTGGGTGCTGGGTGCTCAGTGCTCAGGGTGCTGGGTACTCACTGCTCAGTACACAGGGTGCTGGGTGCTCAGTGCTCGGGGTGCTGGGTGCTCAGTGCTCAGTACTCAGGGTGCTGGGTGCTCACTGCTCGGGGTGCTGGATGCTCAGTACTCAGGGCGCTGGGTGCTCAGTGCTCAGGGTGCTGGGTGCTCAGTACTCAGGGTGCTGGGTGCTCAGTACGCAGTATGCTGGGTGCTCAGTGCTCAGGGTGCTGGGTGCTCAGTGCTCGGGGTGCTGGGTGCTCAGTACTCAGGGTGTTCGGTGCTCAGTACTCAGGGTGCTGGGTGCTCAGTGCTCAGGGTGCTGTGTGCTCAGTACTCAGGGTGCTGGGTGCTCGGTGCTCAGTATGCTGGGTGCTCAGTACTCAGGGTGCTGGCTGCACAGTACTCAGGGTGCTCGGTGCTCAGTGCTCGGGGTGCTCAGTGCTTGGGGTGCTGGGTGCTCAGTACTCAGGGTGCTCAGTGCTTGGGGTGTTGGGTGCTTAGTACTCAGGGTGCTTGGTGCTCAGTGCTCAGGGTGCTGGGTGCTCAGTACTCAGGGTGCTGGGTGCTCAGTACTCAGGGTGCTGGGTGCTCAGTGCTCGGGGTGCTGGGTGCTCAGTACTCGGGGTGCTCAGTGCTCAGTACTCAGGGTGCTGGGTGCTCAGTGCTCAGGGTGCTGGGTGCTCAGCGCTAGGGGTGCTGGGTGCTCAGTACTCAGGGTGCTGGGTGCTCATTGCTGGGGGTGCTGGGTGCTCAGTACTCAGGGTGCTGGGTGCTCAGTGCTCAGGTTGCTGGGTGCTCAGTACTCGGGATGCTGGGTGCTCAGTACTCAGGGTGCTGGGTGCTCATTGCTGGGGGTGCTGGGTGCTCAGTACTCAGGGTGCTGGGTGCTCATTGCTGGGGGTGCTGGCTGCTCGGTTCTCAGGTTGCTGGGTGCTCAGTACTCGGGGTGCTGGGTGCTCAGTACTCAGGGTGCTGGGTGCTCATTGCTGGGGGTGCTGGGTGCTCAGTACTCGGGGTGCTCGGTGCTCAGTACTCATTGTGCTGGGTGCTCATTGCTCGGGGTGCTGGGTGCTCAGTGCTCAGGGTGCGGGGTGCCCCATTCTCGTGGTGCTGGGTGCTCAGTACTCGGGGTGCTGGGTGCTCAGTGCTCAGGGTGCTGGGTCGCAGTGCTCGGGGTACTGGGTACTCAGTGCTCAGTACACAGGGTGCTGGGTGCTCAGTGCTCGGGGTGCTGTGTGCTCAGTGCTCAGTACTCAGGGTGCTGGGTGCTCAGTGCTCGGGGTGCTGGGTGCTCAGTACTCAGGGAGCTGGGTGCTCAGTACTCAGGGTGCTGGGTGCTCATTACTCAGGGTGCTGGGTGCTCAGTACTCAGGGTGCTCAGTGCTTGGGGTGCTGGGTGCTCAGTGCTCAGGGTGCTCAGTGCTTGGGGTGTTGGGTGCTCAGTGCTCGGTACTCAGGGTGCTCGGTGCTCAGTGCTCAGGGTGCTCAGTGCTCAGTACTCAGGGTGCTCAGTGCTCAGTGCTCGGGGTGCTGGGTGCTCAGTGCTCAGGGTGCTGGGTGCTCAGTACTCAGGGTGCTCAGTGCTCAGGGTGCTGGGTGCTCAGTGCTCGGGGTGCTGGGTACTCAGTGCTCAGTACACAGGGTGCTGGGTGCTCAGTGCTTGGGGTGCTGGGTGCTCAGTGCTCAGTACTCAGGGTGCTGGGTGCTCAGTGCTCGGGGTGCTGGATGCTCAGTACTCAGGGTGCTGGGTGCTCAGTGCTCAGGGTGCTGGGTGCTCAGTACTCAGGGTGCTGGGTGCTCAGTACGCAGTATGCTGGGTGCTCAGTGCTCAGGGTGCTGGGTGCTCAGTGCTCGGGGTGCTGGGTGCTCAGTACTCAGGGTGCTCGGTGCTCAGTACTCAGGGTGCTGGGTGCTCAGTGCTCAGGGTTCTGGGTGCTCATTGCTCGGGGTGCTGGGTGCTCAGTACTCGGGGTGCTCAGTGCTCAGTACTCAGGGTGCAGGGTGCTCAGTGCTCAGGGTGCTGGGTGCTCAGCGCTCGGGGTGCTGGCCTGCTAGGTTCTCAGGTTGCTGGGTTCTCAGTACTCGGGGTGCTGGGTGCTCAGTACTCAGGGTGCTGGGTGCTCATTGCTGGGGGTGCTGGGTGCTCAGTACTCAGGATGCTGGGTGCTCATTGCTGGGGGTGCTGGCTGCTCGGTTCTCAGGTTGCTGGGTGCTCAGTACTCGGGGTGCTGGGTGCTCAGTACTCAGGGTGCTGGGTGCTCATTGCTGGGGGTGCTGGGTGCTCAGTGCTCAGGTTGCTGGGTGCTCAGTTCTCGGGGTGCTGGGTGCTCAGTACTCAGGGTGCTGGGTGCTCATTGCTCAGGGTGCTGGGTGCTCAGTGCTCAGGGTGCTGGTGCTCAGTGCTCGGGGTGCTTTGTGCTCAGTACTCGGGGTGCTGGGTGCTCAGTGCTCAGGGTGCTGGGTCGCAGTGCTCGGGGTACTGGGTACTCAGTGCTCAGTACACAGGGTGCTGGGTGCTCAGTGCTCGGGGTGCTGTGTGCTCAGTGCTCAGTACTCAGGGTGCTGGGTGCTCAGTGCTCGGGGTGCTGGGTGCTCAGTACTCAGGGTACTTGGTGCTCAGTACTCAGGGTGCTGGGTGATCAGTGCTCAGGGTGCTGGGTGCTCAGTACTCAGGGTGCTCGGTGCTCAGTACTCAGGGTGCTGGGTGCTCAGTGCTCAGGATGCTGGGTCCTCAGTGCTCTGGGTGCTGTGTGCTTAGTGCTCGGTGAGCTGGGTGCTCAGTACTCAGGATGCTGGGTGCTCAGTACTCGGGGTGCTGGATGCTCAGTACTCAGGGAGCTGGGTGCTCAGTACTCAGGGTGCTGGGTGCTCAGGACTCAGGTGCTGGGTGCTCAGTGCTCAGGGTGCTGGGTGCTCAGTGCTCGGGGTGCTGGGTGCTCAGTGCTCAGTACTCAGGGTGCTGTGTGCTCAGTGCTCGGGGTGCTGGGTGCTCAGTGCTCAGTACTCAGGGTGCTGGGTGCTCAGTGCTCAGGGTGCTGGGTGCTCAGTACTCAGGGTGCTGGGTGCTCAGTGCTCGGGGTGCTGGGTGCTCAGTGCTCAGTGTGCTCGGTGCTCAGTACTCAGAGTGCTGGGTGCTCAGTGCTCGGGGTTTACTGTACTCAGGGTGC